>NW_018405639.1:67876-69776 GCF_002113885.1 Mizuhopecten yessoensis
CTGTTGTACCAGACTATACCTACCCTAATAATTATAGTCTGTTGTACCAGACTATACCTACCCTAATGAGTATATTCTGTTGTACCATACAACACCTACCCTAATGATTATAGTCTGTTGTACCAGACTATACCTACCCTAATAATTATAGTCTGTTGTACCAGACTATACCTACCCTAATGAGTATATTCTGTTGTACCATACAACACCTACCCTAATGATTATAGTCTGTTGTACCAGACTATACCTACCCTAATGAGTATAATCTGTTATACTAGACAACACCTACCCTAATGATTGTAGTCTGTTGTACCATACAACAAATACCCTAATAATTATAGTCTGTTGTACCAGACTATACCTACCCTAATGATTATAGTCTGTTGTACCATACAACACCTACCCGAATGATTGTAGTCTGTTGTACCAGACAACACCTACCCTAATGATTGTAGTCTGTTGTACCAGACAACACCTACCCTAATGATTGTAGTCTGTTGTACCAGACAACACCTACCCTAATGATTGTAGTCTGTTGTACCAGACAACACCTACCCTAATGATTGTAGTCTGTTGTACCAGACAACACCTACCCTAATGATTGTAGTCTGTTGTACCAGACAACACCTACCCTAATGATTGTAGTCTGTTGTACCAGACAACACCTACCCTAATGATTGTAGTCTGTTGTACCAGACTATACCTACCCTAATGATTGTAGTCTGTTGTACCAGACAACACCTACCCTAATGATTGTAGTCTGTTGTACCAGACTATACCTACCCTAATGATTGTAGGCTGTTGTACCAGACTATACCTACCCTAATGATTATAGTCTGTTGTACCAGACAACATCTACCCTAATGATTGTAGGCTGTTGTACCAGACTATACCTACCCTTATTATTTCGGAGGCAAAATGTTCCTGTTCAATCATCTCTGTGCCGGTGTTGTCCAGGACGACAATGGCGTTGGCGTGGGCAACTACTTCAGCCTCAAAAGCCTGGTGTTTCTGGATCTTGGCCTGTTAACATTCCAATGTTACATTACAGCTCACACATTGTCTATATCATAAACATAACCATAATAAAATATTTACAATATTAGCCACTTTCCTGAATGCCTAATTAGTTAAGATAATTTTGGACATTTCTGAACAAGTTTGAATCTTGTATAAATATTGGCAGTATCATGGATTTCGTTTGATATCTCAGATTCCTTTCAGGACAATTTATTAAGATTACAGAAATGTCACTACACTAATATCAAGAAGAAACTCTTCTTTTGTTATTCCTCCACACAATCTTTTTCAATGGGTGTAAAAATGACAAGAGCTGTCCTCATTGCAAGCATACTGAAAGTGCACTTGCTCTAAACCATGCACACAATCACACACCTGATGTGTGAGCCTAGGAATGTCTTGTCATACCTGCAGGTTGGTTGGATCTTTGTAGCTCTCATCAGAGGCTGTCTGTAACTTTTCGTAAATCCAGCTTTCAAGTTCATCAGCATCACGTTTAAAGTATTGGTATCGGCGGGAATCTTCCAGCTTCTTCCTCCTCTCCTGGCATGCATCCTTAAAATTTGTGTAACGAAATAAAACCTCCTCTCTTCGGCCCTGGATATCCTCTGCAGTCTCCAGGATCCGGATTTCACGAGGCTGAACCTCTGTCGTCATCTTGTCCTCGCTCTGAACAACAAAAGATAGTACAATGAACAAACTTTTTAAAATGTTGTATATACTGTATACAGGGTAGAGAAAAAACCTCTACAAAATATCATACACTAGGTTAATTGTTGTATATACTGTATACAGGGTAGAGAAAAAACCTCTACAAAATATCATACACTAGGTTAATTGTTGTATATACTGTATACAGGGTAGAGAAAAAACCTCTACA
>NW_018405639.1:72612-85644 GCF_002113885.1 Mizuhopecten yessoensis
CCCTATCATCATCTACAGCACATATACGTTACCCTATCATCATCTACAGCACATATACCTTACCCTATCATCATCTACAGCACATATACGTTACCCTATCATCATCTACGGCACATATACCTTACCCTATCATCATCTACAGCACATACACCTTACCCTATCATCATGCCATCTACAGCACATATACCTTACCCTATCATGATATATATATAACATATGCATACCTTACACATTTCTGTCATCAAATTATATCTAAATATCATATAATACACTGAACATGAAAATATAATAAAAAATTCAATAACTGGTCAGGAGTGTAATGATAAACATATAGTATACAACATTAAATTGTTATCGCCATAGCATTGTGAGTTTTTAGGTTGGTGTAATGCCTTGGCTTACAGCAGACATTAGTAACATATGTACATTGACCTAGTGATAGTAGTCAGTAGAAGTATGTGGGATTCCAGCACTTTCTCCACATGGGTGTCGTAAAGAATACATGTTCAAAACAACAGCATCACATCGTACAAAAATAATCCATGGAGAAATGAGAAGTATTTCAATTTGAAATCTTATCCAACAGGCCACAAAAACAACCCCGCCCAGAGATACTTACAGTGTCCTCCATTGCAGCCACATGAACCAGTACTTACAGATATCTAATTATATCCTACTCTACACCAAGTCACACCCACCCTACAGGAGTAACCCTAAACCAACACACTGGCACTGTCCCAGGCTGTATCAGACAGCTGTCCCACAGGGAGGACAGACACCCTCTCACCCCCCACAGCAGGACCACTTCTCAAATATCAACAACACAAAACATCAGGAATAGACTAGACCATAATCACATCAGTATACCTTCAGCTTTTATAACAGTGGAGATCAGTAGTCAGTGACAACAAGTACATGTTCGATATTTAGCTTTCTGCAGCTCATAATCATATCTAGGACATTTTTAACACCTTACACAATGGGTGTGTACATTCTGCCAGGGATAATCTTTGGGGGCCATTGACCCCTAAAAACTGAAATCGGCCCCACCATGTTCAAATTTTATTTTAATTTGAAATAGAATGACTCCTCTTAATTTTGATATTGACTAAAAATTGCTGAAAATGGTCCAATACTCTCAAATTCCAGGATATCGATTTCCCCTGTTCTACGGTATACCCTTTTTCAGATACAACACAGCCAATATATCGTGCCAATATCATCCTAGAAGCTGTTTATTTTATAAGAATACACATTACCAAGGTCTTCCAAAATCTGCAACGTGTGAAATCGAAGGAAATACAGATTTTACCAAATTTCTTTTGTTTTTCCAATAATCTTGTAAGCAATTTTTTTTTTTTCTGCTTTGAATATGGTAAACCCTGAAATATATTCTTAAACCTTTCTGATCAACTAGAAAATAAGTTTTGTCTAAAATGCTAAATGTGCATTCATGAATAAATTAATATCCCGAAGATGTCAAGGTTCAAGCCCAGGTTTAAAAGGTAAAAACATGAAAGCTTTATTGACTTTGTGCGTGCATACCTCCGTTACTTCCGTGGTTACTTCTGCCAGCATTGTTAGCCCTGGCCAGTCTGCGGTTAAGCATTAACAGATACAGGACCAGACAGAACAGCCCGTAGTAAACAATGTACGCCACCAACAACACAAAAATAGCTATTACAAATAGGTCTGGGTGCTGGTCTAGGAAGGGACACCTATACATTAGTAATAGCACAGTTTAGCAAAACCTGGCAGCTCTTCAACACACCATTTCACCACCCCTATGTATAATTTAGATTGTTCTAACACATCCATAGTGCATCTTCCATTACAGAGTCCATTACAGGAATCTAGGGATAAACCATGCATCTACACACACATGCTGTGTCGTCTTCGGTAGTGAATGGACTGATCTAATTGGCTCTCAGTGTGATGTCAATTACAGGGTATGGTAGAGTCCATTGGAGGATATGAAGGATGGCAGCATATATCCCAGTAACAACACAGCAGCTGAATCAACAAGGAGTAGTATCCTCCCCACGGTAATGGCATCCTTATCAGCTAGCTATCTGCTGTAGCATTCCACACATACCAGCTCAGCAGCCGGTCCACATCTGGCTGTACAGTGGCTGGCTGAGTCAGACACTCACCAAAGCAGTTCCAACACATCACAGATACATCAAGGTGCTCCACCGAGACTCCTTTACACAGCTATTGATCAGGCTGCCTTCCACATATATTCAAATACAGCTCATCAAGATATCCATATGCATTCAATATCTCCCAGACATTCTCAAAACCGTTCATATATTGTGCCCAAAATAAGCATTAAAGAAGAATTGCAGAGGTTTATTTTTATTTTATTGATTAAATTGTCAGCCGAGTTGGAGATAAAGGTGTTCCAGTCTGGAGGGTGCTTGTTGTTATGGTAACAGTGCTGCAGCAGTTTGGATATTGATCAAGTGCAGCACTTCCAAGCTAGGGTCTATAGGTAACTAACACAACTACTGAGCTAGGGTCTATAGGTAACTTACACAACTACTGGGCTAGGGTCTATAGGTAACTTACACCACTACTGAGTTAGGTTCTATAGGTAACTAACACCACTACTGAGCTAGGATCTCTAGGTAACTTACACCACTACTGAGCTAGGGTCTATATATAACTAACACCACTACTGAGCTAGGATCTCTAGGTAACTTACACCACTACTGAGCTAGGTTCTATAGGTAACTAACACCACTACTGAGCTAGAGTCTATAGGTAACTTACACCACTACTGAGCTAGGGTCTATAGGTAAATAACACCACTACTGAGCTAGGGTCTATAGGTAGCTAACACCACTACTGAGCTAGGTTCTATAGGTAACTAACACCACTACTGAGCTAGGTTCTATAGGTAACTAACACCACTACTGAGCTAGAGTCTATAGTTAACTAACACAACTACTGAGCTAGGGTCTATATGTAACTAACACAACTACTGAGCTAGGGTCTATATGTAACTAACTCCACTACTGAGCTAGGGTCTATAGGTAACTAAAACCACTACTGAGCTAGGGTCTATAGGTAAATAACACCACTACTGAGCTAGGGTCTATAGGTAACTAAAACCACTACTGAGCTAGGGTCTATATGTAACTAACACCACTACTGATCTAGGGTCTATATGTAACTAACTTCACTACTGAGCTAGGGTCTATAGGTAACTTACACCACTGCTGAGCTAGGGTCTATATGTAACTAACACCACTACTGAGCTAGGATCTATAGGTAACTAACACCACTACTGAGCTAGAGTCTATAGTTAACTAACACAACTACTGAGCTAGGGTCTATAGGTAACTTACACAGCTACTGAGCGAGGGTCTATAGGTAACTAACACCACTACTGAGCTAGGGTCTATAGGTAAATAACACCACTACTGAGCTAGGGTCTATAGGTAGCTAACACCACTACTGAGCTAGGTTCTATAGGTAACTAACACCACTACTGAGCTAGAGTCTATAGTTAACTAACACAACTACTGAGCTAGGGTCTATAGGTAACTAAAACCACTACTGAGCTAGGGTCTATATGTAACTAACTCCACTACTGAGCTAGGGTCTATAGGTAACTAAAACCACTACTGAGCTAGGGTCTATAGGTAACTTACACAGCTACTGAGCTAGGGTCTATAGGTAACTAACACCACTACTGAGCTAGAGTCTATAGTTAACTAACACAACTACTGAGCTAGGGTCTATATGTAACTAACTCCACTACTGAGCTAGGGTCTATAGGTAACCAAAACCACTACTGAGCTAGGGTCTATAGGTAACTTACACCACTGCTGAGCTAGGGTCTATATGTAACTAACACAACTACTGAGCTAGGGTCTATAGGTAACTAAAACCACTACTGAGCTAGGGTCTATATGTAACTAACACGACCACTGAGCTAGGGTCTATAGGTAACTAACACCACTACTGAGCTAGGGTCTATATGTAACTAACTTCACTACTGAGCTAGGGTCTATAGGTAACTTACACAGCTACTGAGCTAGGGTCTATAGGTAACTAACACCACTACTGAGCTAGGGTCTATATGTAACTAACACCACTACTGAGCTAGGGTCTATAGGTAACTAACACAACTACTGAGCTAGGGTCTATAGGTAACTTACACCACTACTGAGCAAGGGTCTATAGGCAACTAACACAACTACTGAGCTAGGGTCTATATGTAACTAACACCACTACTGAGCTAGGGTCTATAGGTAACTAACACAACTACTGAGCTAGGGTATATATGTAACTAACACAACTACTGAGCTAGGGTCTATAGGTAACTAACACCACTACTGAGCTAGGATCTATAGGTGACTAACACCACTACTGAGCTAGGATCTATAGGTAACTTACACAACTACTGAGCTAGGATCTATAGGTGACTAACACCACTACTGAGCTAGGATCTATAGGTAACTTACACAATTACTGTACTGAATCAAACTAGGTAGACCAGGATGTTCACAGGTACCACAACTACACAAGCCATTCGGATCGATATGTCTCGCCTGTGCCCTGCTTTGACCATCAATGCACATGTCAAGTTTGGTTGGTCTAGCACTTATAATTTCAGAGAAAATAACTTAAATGCAAAAACTTAATGTTGATGGAGATGCTGACCAAGTCAATGGACCATGAAAGGTAGGTTGCATCTAGTATTTGATGGACGGGTTAAGACGTACTACCTAAGATGCATCTATGGTCCAAGTAAAGTTGGTGTAGCACCTTTACTTTTAGTGAAACTAACTTAAACGCAAAAACTTAATGTTGACGCTGCTGCCGTCGCAGGAAAAGCAACACCTTAGTCTTGCTTCCGCTCCTTAGTGGTGGCGAGACAAAAACTAGAATCTGTAGTCAAGAACATTGAAGTAGGTGGAAGGTGGGGAGGTTGGAATTTCATAAAAGTAGGAAGCAGTTCATTAGGAGACAAAAGATCAAGATATGAAACTGGGATCTATATATACCCACAGTTGATCGCCCCGGGCACAGTTAATGATAAGCTTACATGTACACCTGTTTGTAATTGTTCCTAAATAACTCACTCATCCTCTTTTGAAAGTCCTAGTTAACTATGATATTCTCCGGTTTGCTTTCACTGTACTGAGTCTTAAAAGTCATGCTGACTCTCTTCTTTTCACCAAAACATCATCCCTGAAGAAGACCAGGAAATGGATAATCTGAGGCACTGCTAAAGGGTTACGAGTATTACTTTTACCATCCCTCTTAAACGCCTTAACTCAGGGAAAATCAGCAAAATGAGAAACAACTATTATGTGCAGTGCTTCCTTGTCTTATGTTTGGCATAATTAGAAAACCTCACTTAAGTAATCAACAGGCAGGAAATACACAGCTTCCACAATACCAGCCATTTTAACACAGTCAGGTTTGTTCACCCTATAAGGACCCTACCCTTAATGAAAACACCACTGACTACTGAGCTAGGACCCTTAATGAAAACACCACTGACTACTGAAAAAGGACCATAATGAAAAGAAGAGAGTCAGCATGACTTTTAAGACTCAGTACAGTGAAAGCAAACAGGAGAATAAAGAGGATGAGTGAGTTATTTAGGAACAATTACAAAAATCTTGACCTATAAAGACATCACTTTCAGATGTTTCAGACTGTCAAGGAAGCTCTAGATATTTTGCAAATACAAATACACACACCATCCGGTTAAATGAAGCCTGCGATACGATCAAACCCCTCCAATCTCCAACTCCCGCGCAAAACACTTGATAGATGTCCTAATATCTATATAACCTCCCCACACAAATCACTTGATAGATGTCCTACTATTTATATAACCTCCCCATGTAAATCACTTGATAGATGTCCTACCATCTATATAACCTCCCCACGCAAATCACACGCTAATCACTTGATAGATGTCCTACTATCTATATAACCTCCCCACACAAATCACTTGATAGATGTCCTACTATCTATATAACCTCCCCACACAAATCACTTGATAGATGTCCTACTATCTATATAACCTCCCCACACAAATCACTTGATAGATGTCCTACTATCTATATAACCTCCCCACACAAATCACTTGATAGATGTCCTACTATCTATATAACCTCCCCACACAAATCACTTGATAGATGTCCTACTATCTATATAACCTCCCCACACAAATCACTTGATAGATGTCCTACTATCTATATAACCTCCCCACACAAATCACTTGATAGATGTCCTACTATCTATATAACCTCCCCACACAAATCACTTGATAGATGTCCTACTATCTATATAACCTCCCCACACAAATCACTTGATAGATGTCCTACTATCTATATAACCTCCCCACACAAATCACTTGATAGATGTCCTACTATCTATATAACCTCCCCACACAAATCACTTGATAGATGTCCTACTATCTATATAACCTCCCCACACAAATCACTTGATAGATGTCCTACTATCTATATAACCTCCCCACACAAATCACTTGATAGATGTCCTACTATCTATATAACCTCCCCACACAAATCACTTGATAGATGTCCTACTATCTATATAACCTCCCCACACAAATCACTTGATAGATGTCCTACTATCTATATAACCTCCCCACACAAATCACTTGATAGATGTCCTACTATCTATATAACCTCCCCACACAAATCACTTGATAGATGTCCTACTATCTATATAACCTCCCCACACAAATCACTTGATAGATGTCCTACTATCTATATAACCTCCCCACACAAATCACTTGATAGATGTCCTACTATCTATATAACCTCCCCACACAAATCACTTGATAGATGTCCTACTATCTATATAACCTCCCCACACAAATCACTTGATAGATGTCCTACTATCTATATAACCTCCCCACACAAATCACTTGATAGATGTCCTACTATCTATATAACCTCCCCACACAAATCACTTGATAGATGTCCTACTATCTATATAACCTCCCCACACAAATCACTTGATAGATGTCCTACTATCTATATAACCTCCCCACACAAATCACTTGATAGATGTCCTACTATCTATATAACCTCCCCACACAAATCACTTGATAGATGTCCTACTATCTATATAACCTCCCCACACAAATCACTTGATAGATGTCCTACTATCTATATAACCTCCCCACACAAATCACTTGATAGATGTCCTACTATCTATATAACCTCCCCACACAAATCACTTGATAGATGTCCTACTATCTATATAACCTCCCCACACAAATCACTTGATAGATGTCCTACTATCTATATAACCTCCCCACACAAATCACTTGATAGATGTCCTACTATCTATATAACCTCCCCACACAAATCACTTGATAGATGTCCTACTATTTATATAACCTCCCCACACAAATCACTTGATAGATGTCCTACTATCTATATAACCTCCCCACACAAATCACTTGATAGATGTCCTACTGTTTATATAACCTCCCCACACAAATCACTTGATAGATGTCCTACTATCTATATAACCTCCCCACACAAATCACTTGATAGATGTCCTACTGTTTATATAACCTCCCCACACAAATCACTTGATAGATGCCTTGATAGAAGGCAGCAATCTCATCGACATATGCACCTTTTGTAATGGCTTGGGATTTTTTTTACCAGAATCTATATATATGTGTGAAGTAACCCACTGTTGGAATTACTTCTTTGCCCCATATAATATTTTAAGTAATTCGTATCCTACGGACATACCTCCATTAGGATCCAGTGTTATATTGGATTTTACCGTCTATATTACTTCTTTGACCCATATGTGTGAAGTAACATATATATATACATGTATATATATAGTGGGGTATTACACACTTCTCTATCTTTGCTATAAAACAAATAGTTTACACATCAAAAAATATTGTTGCCATCTTCATTAAAAAGTTGTAACAGAGTTGGATCTTGTTTTTGACTAATATAATATTATATTATCCTTACTCTGAATTTTGGTTATACTGATCATGTCAATTGTGAATTCAACAATATTTCTATTCTCTCAATAACAGGGTTCAATACTTAAGAGTGGACCTGTAAACTATGTCTACTGAAAAACAGAAAGGTCTTTTTCTTTCCAAAGTCATAACAACTGTATGACTAGTCCGAATTATTCTGACGTTTTATCGACTGTTTTCATATCGGTCTGTCGTCGAATAACGTCAGAACTCCGGCCCTCTATAATATGCGGGAAATATGCGACCCGCGCCCGGAGCGCACTTCAAACTGATATTTTAGAAACAAATCGTCACTTTCACACACATGTCGCACATGGATCGAAAGATCTATTCTTTATGCACTAGGTGGTATCAATAACATGTTTCAAAGATCATTACGAAAAGCATTTTCCAACGTTTTCTATACCAACCCATGTTTTTTATGGAAATTTTAAGCCCTCCTTAGGGGAGACGGTGGGGTGGGGTGGGGTTGCAGGGGGGTCTCAGCCTTGGTGAAGATGCTGGAAGCCACGTGTTTGGCAACTTAGGAATATTTCCCATCAGTTTGAGACCTCTCTATTTCACCCTCATACAGGCGAAAAATTCTATAAATTTCACACGGGACACGCGTATCTTGCATACATAAAAGTGGACGAAAGGATAAACAACTTGGGAGGTTGGGTCATGAGGGTGTGTACATGCATACCACTGCTCTAGTTTTATATGGATAAGGAATGTCATCAAAAGCTGATTTAAAACAGCATAAGAGAATATTAAAGGTTGTTCATCTGAAATATTGTTTGTGTATATCGAATAAGTTCAATCTACAGGAACTATATTACAACACATTCCAGATAGGCATCATGCCACACCCACCCCAGTCTTAGATCTGTGATCTAGGGGAGGTCACTCCGATGATGTCATCCCTCATTAAAAATGCATGCCAATCGCTACATTCAGCATAAATATGAATTACAACGGTTACAATTTAAGAAGCACGTTAAAAATGTGACGTTTGATATTAGAGTATGAAAAATATCGCATACAGAATGCAAACTCATGAACAATGTGGGATTTGGCAACAGTTATGGAGGGATAACAGTAGGTAATGGTGATGCCGGATGCCTGGGCGCGGTGCTTCTGCTGTTGGCAATGTCGGTGTCACATAATTACACATATGAACAGACTTCAAACACCAGATGTGAAAACCAGTGTATATATGACAGAATTTGAGTGCATTATTTTCAATACTCACAAGTTGAACACCCAGCAAAAATGTTTGTCCGGCTTCGATCGGGAAAGTCACTCATCAAGTTCAGGGACTAATGGCGGATGAAAGGTAACAGGTTTGAGGGTCGGAATGAACACTGCAAACATCCAATAAAAATGTAGCGAACATCCAAATGGGCAGAATGCTTTTACTGGTATTAAATAATATTTGTTTATAAATGTCTAAATAATTCATATGTTATTAATCGGTAGCATCTTTCCAATTGCAATGTATTTTTTAAGTATATCGTCTATTCGATTAATTGATAGAACAGCCAAATGTTTAGGCTAATTTTGGATTCATTTCCGGAAATTCCTTGAGAGGTACCCTAAGGGGTAGGATTAGAGTTGTTACAAAATGTTGCACCGAAATTACATTTCTCCATTATATTAGTTTTAGTATATGATCTTATTCACTTCGTCTACTTTTTGAATAACGAAGTTCAAAGTTTCATCATAAAGTTTTAGAATAATGTGAACATCATTATTTTTTTTATTTAAAAATTCTTTAAAGAAAAAACAACATGTGTATAAGCTTTCTAAATAATAAAGGTATGCCTACGATGCCTATTTGACTTTATAAACCACTAACTATTTGACTTTATAAACCACGAACTTGTATATCTATTTAATTTCGTGATTTTCATAACCTTCCTTGTTCATGTTAATGGGCGGATTGGTCGAGTGGTAAACACTCCGGCCTTCCAAGCAGGCGGCCGGGGTTCGACCCCCGAAGTCGCCGTACGCATGGAATATATTAGAGAAAGTGTTTTTCTCCTGCCCACACAACTCCAACAACCCAGGTGGAGTATAAAATGGTCTGGTCTGGGGTGGGTGTTGCGGTATCTGTGCTGTAGCATTCAAGTGAGATGGCACTATAAATGATACCGTTGGAAGCACGGTCCCACTACACACAATACATCTCCAGCACACACATATGGAGATATTAGCCAGGTGGCATAGGACTAGTAGTTAGCGCCTGATAAGGCAGCTCCTGCGAATTCCTCAATATTGTTTTGATTAATATATATATGCTAATTGTATTGACTGTATAAAAATTGTATATCTATGTACTGTAAAGCGCTTTAGAGTGGCTTATGGTAGCTAGATAGGTCGCTATATCAAATGTTGTATATATATATTTATTTTTTAATTAGGCAAACTGGGATGAATACATTGGCAGAGTGTTTTATGATGTTTTGTTAATGACATTGGATTGGCCGGGATTGGCTGTTTATGACGAACTTTTCACATTTGAATGTTTTGTTCACATGAAATACGACAGTCGCTCAACTCGCTCACCAACTCAGTCGTAATCCGATCGCAGTACCAACTGATGCTTGCCTAAGCGAGGTTAACCATGCGTCAGATAAAACTGGAAGTGAAAGTCCAAACCCCAATCCTCGTCAAATCAAGGTTTACTGTCCCTCATCAGTGTGTCACCCTACTCAAAAGTCGGAACATTTAAGCCTGTAAAACGAAAACGTGTAAAAGGGTACTATATATACATGGAATAAATAAATGCACAGCATCGGAAAGCGCTATGAGAGACTTCTAATAAAGACAACGGTGTTAAAATAACGTTCCTTCGTTACTTCGAGAAACGGAACAAGAACATGGCATCCGCACAGTTGAATGTTCTAGACGCAGATTCGTCCGTTCTTGACAATCCTGACTTTTGGCCTCCGGGTTTATACTCAAGGCCATGGATGCCACGACAGGTGTTTTGGAATGAGCGTAATGACCAAAAGTGGCATACTCAATGCCATGTGCTGGAATTGTGAAGGGATAATGGCCGGGATGCCTTATCTCTTAACTGTCTCAACACTTACGATAAAGATATATGTGGATTGTCAGAACATCGGGTGAGAGAATACCACTTGTCGTTTTTCAATAGTTTTAATCATTCTGGTTATAAATGTATTGTAAAACCTGTTCATGAAGCAGACCCCTACCGCTACAAATGTTGTATAAGAGGTGGTGTGTGTTTGTAATATAAGTCGCATCTTAATGTACAAGAAATCATGATAGACAGTCCTAGAATTGTCGGGCTTGAATTACAGTCACCTAGTGGGGAATATACCTATTGGTTTTCAATATATATGCCTGCTTCTTCACGGCCTATTGAGGTCTTTCCAGATCATATTGACATTTTAGAATCTTTATATGATATGTACTCAGAGAAAGGTAAAGTGTTTATAATAGGTGACATTAACTCTGGGTACTTTCAAATACTGAGTTATTGATGTTAGAGAGAGCCCAACATTTTATTGTTAAGTCAATTCAATGTTTCGGAAAAAGAACAAGAACTGATATGTGTACTTCTTTAATCGGATGGTTTTCTATAGAGGCGTATATCGATATCAAAAAGCTTTTGTTTTTAGGCAGGATCTGCAGAATGAAAAGAAGTAACTTAATCTGCAGAGTATTCATTTTGATGTATTAATGTATAAAGTTAATAATTACAGTCAAAAAGGTTATATACCAGACATTGTCAGAATACTAAATTAGTATAATCTATATAAATACATTATACTATGTTTGGATGATGGTGTTTTTCAAAATAAAATGTATTGGAAGTCATTGATTTATAAATCCGTAACAAATTATGAAACTAATACATGGATGCAAAGAGTTCTAATGACACAGACTTTACACGATTTCTATTGCTACATGACTGTCTAAAACCTCATAATTTATGGAAATTAGCCTTGCGTCACCCAAATTTTCTTGACAATATCGGATATATAATGAAATTGATTGTATCTATACGTGTAAGTAACATAAAACTTTTATGTCATCATTGTGGCTATTTCTACACAGATTTTGTATATCATGTGATTTTGCATTGTTCTGTAACAGAAAATCTTCGCGACAATTTATGGTGTATAATTGCCTGCATTTCAAGTATTGAACTCAGTTCATATCTGCATTCACTGTCTGACTATTCATTAATTCACATTTTACTAGGAGGCCCAATGACCTATCATTTAAATGAAATTGATTTTGAATAATTTAGACTAGAATCCGAATATAGGCAAGGTATCATATATTTTTTTACTGCCTACGTAAACTAGTATTATATCACTGATATTTAACAATATGTATATACGTTTGTGAACTTGTATGAACGTCACGATTGTTGTCATTTTGTAAATAATGCATTATTCATGTATTATAATTGTTTCAATGTATGTATCAATTATGTATTATCATGCTCATTTGGAGGAAATAAAGATGATATATTCAGTTCGTCTACTTTTTGAGTAACGATGTTTAAAGTTACATCATAAAGTTTTAGAATAATATGAACATCATTGTTTTATATTTAAAAAGTCTTTATAGAAAAAACCACATGTGTTAGCTTTCTAAATATAAAAAAACTATAACGTTACGATGCCTATTTGACTTTATAAACCACCAACTTATATATATAATTACGTGATATTATTATAACGTTACGATGCCTATTTGACGTTATAAACCACCAACTTATATATCTAATTCTGTGATAAAACTATAACGTTACGATGCCTATTTGACGTTATAAACCACCAACTTATATATCTAATTACGTGATATTACTATAACGTTACGATGCCTATTTGACTTTATAAACCACCAACTTATATATCTAATTACGTGATATTATTATAACGTTACGATGCCTATTTGACGTTATAAACCACCAACTTATATATATAATTCCGTGATATTATTATAACGTTACGATGCCTATTTGACTTTATAAACCACCAACTTAT
>NW_018405639.1:88995-113508 GCF_002113885.1 Mizuhopecten yessoensis
CTCCGTGATAAAACTATAACGTTACGATGCCTATTTGACGTTATAAACCACCAACTTATATCTCTAATTCTGTGATAAAACTATAACGTTACCATGCCTATTTGACTTTATAAACCACGAACTTATATATCTAACTCCGTGATAAAACTATAACGTTACGATGCCTATTTGACTTTATAAACCACCAACTTATATATCTAATTTAATTTCGAGATTTTCATAACCTTTCTTGCTTTAGTTCAAGTTAATTTAGACAAACTGGGATGAATACATTGGCAGAGTGTTTTATGATGTTTTGTTAATGACATTGGATTAGCCGGGCCATTGGCTGTTTATGACGAACTTTTCACATTTGAATGTTTTGTTCACATGAAATACGACAGCAAATAATCCCCTAAGAAATCTGATAGCATCCAAGTTCTCAAATAAAGCACCATTATATTTCATAATAGAAAAAAATCTATCTTGGTGGAAATGTTTAAAATAACTCTTACATCCGTCTTTGGCCCGAAAAGATATAAGACTTTGGTAGACGTTTTTCTCTCTATGAAATAGATACCCATTATTGGGGAAATTTAAAAAAAGATGTTGCAATTTAGTTAAACTATATAGTAAGTTGATTCACGGAATTAGATTATGTTATCTGAGCCCTTGATTACGCAACCAATCATCAGAGAACACTTTTCCGGAAAAAAATCCTTTTTTGAGTTTAGATTACACCCTAATGACGTCAACAATAACAAATCCACGTGACCATCCACAAGCGAAGGGTAAGCGTCAGTAGTAGGGAGTCCTGCATTAGTCTAAATCCCGTACTATTATCCACAGAAGTATCAGACCCTAACAGAAACGTCGATTGCAGCACGAAGTGAACAGTTAACCAGGGATGGAAGTTCAGCACCTTGGATAACTGCTTAGGCTTTGCAATATATTATACATATTTTTACGGGAAAAGCTGTCACGCCGACCTGACACAACACGTAACTGGAACAATTTTGCCTGAGGATACACACTATCAACAGGTGTTTATCCCTAGACAGAAATGGCCACTGTTCCCAAAACACCCATACAGACGATCGTCTTCTTTGATCTAGAGGCGACGAGCCTGACAAGGCCACGAATCACTGAACTGTGTCTACTGTCTGTCCAACGCGAGGAGTTCCTGACGCGTAACGGCTCCCCAAGAGTAGTAAACAAACTGACTCTCTGTGTGGACCCACAGAAAGCTATCAGCCCAATAGCCAATAACATGACGGGTACGTGTACACCATCCAAATGAAACGTCCTTGCATATGTCGTTATAGTCATATATGTATATGTTTGAAATTCTTACTGTAAATTAAGAACAAGATGCCCATTCGCTCACATGGTATTAATCTCACACTTATAACCTTTAAAGTGGACCAAAACTCTGTATCTGTGTTGGTTCTGAGTTGACTTCAATTCTGAAGATATCACTCAGGGAGGGTATATGCCAGGGGCGTAGCTATAGGCCCATTGATATGTGTAAGCCCAGGCAAGGGGTATGGGGGCCGCCAAAGGCCCCACCGAGTCCAGGGCAGGTCCCTGGTGGGGGGCACAGGGAAAATGAGTTTTAAGATTTGACGAATCATTCAAATTGTTATCCGAGACAGTTATTTAAAGACATATTTTATTGTTTCACCTCAAGTGAATTTCTAGCCATTTGATTGGTTGGGAGAAAATTAAACAAAAATCTCTGTCACCCTCCGAAAATACATTGGTTTTAAGGGGCGCGGGTGATATTNGAATTAGATATGTCATTCATTAGCAGATGACAGTGAATATTGTCAACCCTTAAAACCCCATTGTCACCCGAGGTAAAGCCTCGGGTGACAATGGTTTTCTCGGGTTGACAATATTCACTGTCACCTGCTAATGAATGTCATATTTATATAGTGTCAAANAAACAAGATGTCATTATCGAGGTTTGCTGCCGTTTTCTTAGCTACAAAGACTTTTGGTGTAACAAATTAGATATGACATTCATTAGCAGGTGACGGTGAATATTGTCAACCCTCAAAAACCCATTGTCACCCGAGGCTGACAATGGTCACTTGCTAATGAATGTCATATTTATATAGTGTCAAATGCGCTGAAATGAAGAACATCACATAACTGATGTTGGCTATTATGTTTATTTTACACGTTGCCCAGTCAACATGTGATTTACAGCTTACAGCTAGAAATCCTAGAGATAAAAGACACTTTCCTTTTCTTTTGTGTTATGAAGGTCTGTACTAAGTTGTCCGTATTTATAGGAATTTCTCTGTGGACATATAGCATTACTAGCGAGGAAAGATGGTCTTGGTTTGTCTTGGTACTAGTCAGTAACAAATATAAAGTGAAACCGACTTCCGCTAAACTATAGTCACATATATAATAAATTACTATTCTAATCATGATTTTAGACATTGCTTATCAGACGCCTTTTGAGTACGTTAATAAAAGCAGCTCATAAAATCAAATGAATTAGTCCCACCCCCTCAAAAAAAAGGAGAAAAATATGTAATTAAAGTTATAAGTATATAAATCCCGACCAATCTACCCTATTTTTTCAGTCATGCTATAACCAGAAGTTTTTTTTCTATCTAACCAGTCTAAATACCATGACGGAAAAGGTCTGGGTCCCACTTTTTTTACAATAATGCTAATTCATATTTTCCCTGTAATAATGTATGAGAAGTCTTCATCAGATCATTTGATTCGAAAAATGAATTCTTTTAGTTTCTATCGACAATATCGTTAAAACCCAAAACTGTCTTAACTACATTGAAGGAAATTCAAATGTGTCCAGGCCCTGTCACTGAGACGGTGTCTTCAATAGATTGTGGACAACTTGTTCTGAATTGATTTCTTGCTGGGATTTAAATCCCATGTCAATGTACAATGGTCCTTGCTGGAGTATCTTTCTTGGATTTGGAGGGTCCAATCACGTGCTTTGCTGTGTGATACTTGGATTTGGAGGGTCCAAGCACGTGCTTTGCTGTGTGATACTTGGGCCTGCGGATGGACTTGTTAGATTATCAGCAATATTTGGATGTACCAGGTTTTTAGTAACATGATGTCATTTTTTGTTTTGTTTCAGTGGCTACTTTTTTGACAAATGGCACACAGATTTTTTATGTGTAAGCCCGGGCTTTGTTTTTTCTATGGATGCTATGCCCCTGTATGCTACACTAGTCAAAGTTTTGTAGTCTGTTCTTGAAATTTTCCAAATAATCCGCCAAAACACAATATTCATCTAAACTGTTCCAGTCCTTAATTGTTCTTGGATTTTTTTATTTTTAAATATTTAATTATATGTCACTCCTGTGACCTTGAAAGTCAAACAAGGACATTACTAGTAAATATAACACAATTTATAGCCCTTTATCCCAGCATCAACTTGTCATTAATTTAAACAAACTTGGTAGTCATTCATCCCAACCTTCTGCTGACCAAATATCATCACCCTAAACTATTTGGTTATTAAGAAGTTGTTTAAAGATTTTAACATGACTTTAAATATTTGCAAAGGTCATTCATTTGAACAAACTTGGTAGCCCTTATCCCAGCATTGTACTGGCCAAATATCATCACCCTAGGCTTCTTGGTTATTCAGAAGAAATTGTTAATTTTTTTAAACATATTTGACCCTGTGACCTTGAATATGGGTGATGTTAGTTAATTTAAACAAACTTGATAGCCCTTTACCCTGCACACAACTGGCAAAATATCATCACCCTAGCCTTTTTACAGAAGAAGTGTTTTTTTTAATTGGTCTATTACTGGAGAACAGGCTAGGTAGCTCAATTGATAGAGTGTCCATCAAGTCACATGCTCTATCATTGTCGCCGGCAAACAACCCAGTCCAGTTCAACTATTTATACAAAACAGGGGAACAGGGATATAGTACTACATGTATATATATATAATTGAGGTGGGGTTTTTTTAAAGTAAAAAGTTGATGCCGGCCAGACGCTGCGCCACGGCATAATAAATCTCAACAAGTCTTTAGCACTTTTATCTTGTCAAGGAGATTCTTCAGACTGTCAATTTGAAATATAAAATAATATATAATTATATAGATTATAAAAGCAGAAAAATTATCTTTACAGACGAAGAAATAATATAAAAAGAAAAAATCTCAACAACGAGTCTTTAGTACTTTTATCTTGTCAAGGAGATTCTTCAGACTGTTTATTTGAAATATAAAATAAAATATATCCTTCAAATAAACAGTCTGAAGAATTCCTTGATGAGATGAAAGTACTAAAGACTCTATATATAGATATGAAGAATAGTACTTTCTCTAGGCCTGTTTACATACATATTTCTCGACTTACAGTCCAAATTTCAAACACCTGTGGGACACTATTTTTCACCATTATTAGTGATTAATAGTTTGGGTTTCAACTTTCATATGATCAAAATATATAGTAAAATATAAGTTTTCTAAACAACTTCTAATTGAAACTGTTGAGTAATAAAAAAAAATACAATTTCCATTTTTGGAAACAGAAGCTTTTTTCTAGTTGTGGGAAGTTATAAATATTTGGAAAGTGAAACAATTGATGTAGAACAAGCTATGTAGGCTAGCTAGTATTTTACCAGGTGCATGACATAAGCAAGCTTTTTGTATCTATTTTTCAGGTCTGTACAATGACAGTCTGGAATCTCAAACACCATTTGACAATAAGGTAGTCGACATAATGGCTCATTTCCTGTCCAGACTACCACAGCCAGTCTGTCTGGTAGCACATTATGGACATGGCTTTGACTACCCACTTCTCAATGCAGAGTTGAAACGTGCCAAGTGTGAGCTGCCTTTGGATGTGGTGTGTGTTGACAGTCTGGAAGCTATCCGGGCCATAGACATGCAGACCCTGTATGAGCAGGAGCAGCAACGCATAGACATGCAAAACCAAAACAATTCCACACCAACACATCGGGGAATCCAGTCAGGTCAGGGTGTACAGCCAAGCAATTCCACACCAACACATCGGGGAATCCAGTCAGGTCAGGGTGTACAGCCAAACAATTCAACAACTCCTGAACTTCAGACACAACCCACACATACTGCCACTGTCAAGCAAGACACCATGCTTGCAAAACGCAAAGCAGATGCAGGAAGCATTGAACATGTCAGGAAAAGGCTTTTTACTGATTCAGACAAAGTAGCAAAAGAGGTTGAAAACAGTGAGGACAAAACTAAAGTAGAAATGGCTTGTTGTAAAGAAAAACAAACTGTGGAAGCCACAAGACAACTGGTACAAAATCTACATGAAATAAACCCAGAAACAGCTGTTGTACCAACACCTTCACGCGACACACCAGAACAGCCCAAGGCTCAGGAGGAACAGAATGTAGGACTGCAGTCTATAGCAGCGTCTTCAGTACTCGACTCCCAGCAAAGTGTCACGGACGACATGCTCATGGAAGCTGTTGAAAGTGTCGAGGCAGATGAGAACTTTGAAAAGGCTGGTACATCTATGACAAAATGTCCTCCTTCTGTCAGTAATGTGACTCTCAAACCTTCTACACAGAGAACCAGTCCTCCTCAGGCACACGTTATGTGTTCTAACAATGACAGCAATAGTGGTACAGGAAATGACAAAGCTGGTTTACCAGGGACAAGTGTCTCTGTGCCTGGAAACAGTGGGGTGTGTTTTACAGGAAATGTCAATGCTCAATTACCAGAGACAAGTGGCGTCCATGATGTCAAGTCAATAGATAGAGTCCCCAACAACGGCTTTCAGTCGGCGCAGCCATCAGCGGGTGATACAGTTAGATGTAAAACATCAATAGATCAGTTACACACACCTGTTAAATCTAGTAACAACAATGTAACACCTGTAACCACTGGCGTCAACAACAACAACAATTCAGTCACCAATCAGGACCACGTTACTCCCATGGTTCTGCCAAAATTGTCGTACAAACTAGAAGAGATATATTATCGTACTTTTGGTCAGAAACCACCTTTGTCTCATAATGCTGAGGACGATTGTATAACCTTGATGAAAGTTTGTAAAAAGAGGTGTCCTCAGTTCTTAGAGTGGGTTAACAAACACCAGGTGTTACTGTCTACTCTGCCTCCTATGTATTAAACAATTGTCTTGTAACCAAGTGGGTATATGTACCAACAACAGATGTCACCTATGTACAGAGCAGGTACATGTCCTCTACCTGGAGACCCTAAACCATACAGTGTGGGTAGATTAAAGACCAACACCTGTGTCGCTGTCTAACCCATCACCTATGTACAGAGCAGGTACATGTCCTCTACCTGGAGACCCTAAACCGTACAGTGTGGGTAGATCAAAGACCAACACTAGGTGTCGCTGTCTAGCCCATCACCTATGTATTGGATATCTGTAATCAGTCTAAGACTGAATTAACAGTGCAGTGGATAGACCAACACCAGGTCTCACCTTTGACTTATGTATTGATTGGTCGTCCTCGATTTGCAGATCTTGAACCATACCATGGGTAGACCAACATCGGGTATCCTTATTTAGTGTGTTACTGATGTATTGAATAAATGTGGGTAGACCAACATCACGTATCCCTATTTAGTATGTTACTGATGTATTGAATAAATGTGGGTAGACCAACATCACGTATCCCTATTTAGCATGCTACTGATGTATTGAATAAATGTGGGTAGACCAACGTCAGGTATCCCTATCTAGTATGTTACTGATGTATTGTATAAATGTGGGTAGACCATCATCAGGTATCGCTATCTAGTATGTTACTGATGTATTGAATAAATGTGGGTAGACCATCATCAGGTATCGCTATCTAGTATGTTACTGATGTATTGAATAAATGTGGGTAGTCCATCATCAGGTATCGCTATCTTGAATGTTACTGATGTATTGATTAAATGTGGGTAGACCAACGTCAGGTATCCCTATTTAGTATGTTACTGATGTATTGAATAAATGTGGGTAGACCAACATCGGGTGTCATATATCTGGTGGGAAGTAGATTTGAGACCGTGTAGTTTATATAGAGCTGTGACAGATAACTGTTTAATATGTATGGAAACTTTGGACCAATATATATATACTTGTTGTCTGTTACATGTTAGTAGTTTTTTTTTACCATATTGAAGTTTATTTGTTTTGTCTTTATATATAATATATTTATGATATTACTATACATAAGTTAACATACTTCACCTTATTCACAAACAACTTCTGTGGCAGGTATTCACAAACAACTTCTGTGGCAGGTATTCACAAACAACTTCTGTGGCAGGTATTCACCCTAAACCTCCATATCTTGATCTCACGATTGATCAGGAGTTAAGATTGTTTTTAAATCTCTGTGTGTATTATATTTTGATCTTTATATTTTTGAAAAAGTATTTGAAGGGTTTTTAAATGTCTATTTGGCTAATAATATGATTGTGTTCCAGATTTAGAACGCATATGTAGTTATTTAAATTCAGAGCATTTATATTGAGACATTGTGAAGGGCAGTCTATCATTATGATGGTCTCCTTCTGTAATCTTTTAACAATGTTTACAATACACACTTTGTACAACTGGTTATTTTTTATTAATTACATCCAACCCAATCTTGATATTTTGCAGGTATATTCATGAGAACCAAGATATTGAGCCTATCATTAATGTATATTGTTGAGAGTAAATACAATGTTTCATTGTAATACAAATGTAAACAGTTTATTACCTGTTACCCTTGTTTGATGGAGTAAGTGCAGTGTAGTACATGTTTATAAACATTGTTGAGTTTAACCATTCTACAAAGCAGCAATATAGTATAGATATTATTGCATTAAGCTGTTTTATCACTATGCAATGTGTAGTATCAGACCTTCTACCCAGTGAATATAGTATATATGTGTAATATATCTTGTTGAATTTTACTGTTTTATTACTATGTAATTTAGTATAAAGACTTTTAGGAGTCTTGGAAACATCAAACATATTTTGAATATTTTTAAAGTTGTATTATCATCGTTGATAGTTTCAAGAAACCTATATTGTCCTGAATTCTAGAAATGTTTGTGTAATGTTCTGTATCACTGTTGTAGATTAGTTTAGTTACAGATTCCTGTAGGTGTTTACTTGAGAACCTAGCTGTTATACATTATATACAGCCATACAAGTACATATGGTTGGTATGGGGAGGTTCCAGGACTCAGACCGAGTAGTTTACATATAAATATACAGCTATACATAGTATAATAGCTTTGATGGGGATTTTTGTCACCGATTTATTTTTTTGACCGTTTACCACTGAATAATACCACTTTAACATCAGCTAAAAATTTGAAAATATTAAACTTACGAAGTGAAGTCTCTAATGGGAGGGCAAAATTCATTTAACAGCTACAAGGCAAAACTTTAGCTACAGCCAGAATTGGATCATCAAATTGAAATTATCTCAGTGTTAAAACTGCCCTCCAAATTCTCCACAGAAGTTATTATTATAATTCAGTTATTAGTAAAGTCCAAGGTTACTTTCTGAATTGATAAATATACAGTGTACCATAACTCTGGCCGTGCCATATGTACTAGTGTTTTAACAGGTGCTTGATATTAGATCATTGTGATAGCGCTGATGGACGCAGACATCCTTTATTAGATAATTATATAATCATACATGCTTGTTTTTTTTGGTAATATTTTGTATGATTTTTCTTCAGAACTTTATCATTGTTGTGTATAACATATATAAAAAGTAAGTATTTACATGTTCATTACTAAATATATACATGTCATCTAATAACATTTTAAT
The DNA here is from genome assembly GCF_002113885.1 of Mizuhopecten yessoensis. Taxonomy (NCBI): domain Eukaryota; kingdom Metazoa; phylum Mollusca; class Bivalvia; order Pectinida; family Pectinidae; genus Mizuhopecten; species Mizuhopecten yessoensis. The sequence goes on from NW_018405639.1 coordinate 97,774, forward strand.
TGTTTATTGATATTATTTTTTATGATATTTGTTCAGAATTTTATCATTTTAAAAACACAAATATTTACATGTTTATTACGAAATATATACATGTACCACCTTTAAAGATTTTAACCATAGCTATATTTAGACCTTAACATCTTTTACCTTCTGTGGAAACCGTAGCCAGTACTTCTACATTTTAGTGAATTTATTATAGTCTAGTCAATCTTATGTGAATGTCTGGATCCTATTGACCATATTTTGAAAACATTTATATGATTTTAAGAAATAGAAATAAATGAGTTGATACTATTCAGTGTGCGAGTCCTTTGTTCTGTAACTTTCACACCAACATGTACAAGTTCTTCAGTGTGCGAGTGTTCTGTAACTTTCACACCAACATGTACAAGTTCTTCAGTGTGCGAGTGTTCTGTAACTTTCACACCAACATGTACAAGTATTTTGTTCTGTAACACACCAACATGTACAAGAATTTTGTCCTGTAACACACCAACATGTACAAGTATTTCAGTGTGCTAGTGTCCTGTACCTTTCACACCAACATGTACAAGTATTTCAGTGTGCAAGTGTTCTGTAACACACCAACATGTACAAGTATTTTGGTCTGTAACACACCAACATGTACAAGTATTTTGGTCTGTAACACACCAACATGTACAAGTATTTTGCTCTGTAACACACCAACATGTACAAGTATTTTGCTCTGTAACACACCAACATGTACAAGTATTTTGGTCTGTAACACACCAACATGTACAAGTATTTTGCTCTGTAACACACCAACATGTACAAGTATTTTGTCCTGTAACACACCAACATGTACAAGTATTTCAGTGTGCTAGTGTCCTGTACCTTTCACACCAACATGTACAAGTATTTCAGTGTGCTAGTGTCCTGTACCTTTCACACCAACATGTACAAGTATTTCAGTGTGCGAGTCCCTTGTTCTGTAACTTTCACACCAACATGTACAAGAATTTTGTTCTGTAACACACCAACATGTACAAGTATTGTGTTCTGTAACACACCAACATGTACAAGTATTGTGTTCTGTAACACACCAACATGTACAAGTATTGTGTTCTGTAACACACCAACATGTACAAGTATTTCGTTCTGTAACTTTCACACCAACATGTACAAGTTCTTCAGTGTGCGAGTGTTCTGTAACTTTCACACCAACATGTACAAGAATTTTGTTCTGTAACACACCAACATGTACAAGTATTGTGTTCTGTAACACACCAACATGTACAAGTATTTCGTTCTGTAACTATCACACCAACATGTACAAGTATTTCGTTCTGTAACTTTCACACCAACATGTACAAGAATTTTGTTCTGTAACACACCAACATGTACAAGTATTTTGGTCTGTAACACACCAACATGTACAAGTATTTTGTCCTGTAACACACCAACATGTACAAGTATTTCAGTGTGCAAGTGTTCTGTAACACACCAACATGTACAAGTATTGTGTTCTGTAACACACCAACATGTACAAGTATTTCGTTCTGTAACTTTCACACCAACATGTACAAGTATTTTGCCTTTTCACAGTCATGGAAATCATTACTCTGAAACATAGTTTGTCATGTTTGTCTGTATGCCGAGGTTTGACAGATCAGAAGGGTTTTGCTAGACGAAGCAGTGTTGTCATTAAAGCTATGACAGGTTTCATTGTACATGTGATAAAAGCCACCTAGCTTTGTGTGAGAGGGAGTTAACCTTTAGCACAATAGTGAGAGCCACAGGCTGAGAAACCTAGGGGGGGGATCACCGACACCAGTGAAAGTAGTACGAAGTAATTTACATAATTTTTGTCGTATTACAAAATGCTGTCTGTAACCTTCAAAAGTGGGGATTATTGTGACAGGTTTTAATTGTACACTTGATCACAATCTCAACCTGACTAATCTCTGCTCCGATGATTGATTAAAGGTCAAAAAGACAAAATTACTTATTTTGACCCCAATAATAGGTTAAAGGTCATACAGACAACCTCACTTATCCCAGCTCGAATGATGGTTAAAGGTGAAGTTAGTGTTTCAGCCCAAGAATGTCAGAGCTCAGCTCCAGGGCTGCAATTCAGATACAGGAGGTCAGCAACATGATTTGGGGCATTCAGCCTCGACTTGTGGAAGTCAGCAGCAAATAATAACCCAACACAGGAGTTTGCATCTCATCCTAAGCTAGCAGAATCTCAACACAGGAAGTCAGCACCTGGAGATCAGGTCCTAAGAAATAAGTACTTCAGTCCCAGGAGGTCAGCACCAGGGGACTAGAACCTCAACAGCTGCTCATCTGCAGGTCAATGGCTGGCGGTCGGTTCCTCTGTCTTAAGCAAGAGATAAGCATCTCAGTTCAAGGTCAGCACCTAAATCCCAGGAAGTTGGTTCTTCAGCCCAAGAGGTCAGCACAAGGTGACCTCAACACCAGGTGATTAGAACCTCAATCCCAGGTCAGGAGCCTAGTGTTTTAACCCTAAGAAGTCAGCACTCCAGCACCAGGAGTATAGCACCTCTTTAACACAAAGTGATAAGAACCTCAACACCAGGTCAGGAGCCTAGTGTTTTAACCCTAAGAAGTCAGCACTCCAGCACCAGGAGTATAGCACCTCTTTAACACAAAGTGATAAGAACCTGAACACCAGGTCAGGAGCCTAGAGTTTTAACCCTAAGAAGTCAGCACTCCAGCACCAGAAGTATAGCACCTCTTTAGCACCAGGCGATCAGAACCTCTTCAGCACAAGGTCAGGAGCCTAGAGTTTTAACCCGAAGAAGTCGGCACTCCAGCACCAGGAGTATAGCACCTCTTTAGCACCAGGTGATCAGAACCTCAACACCAGGTCAGGAGCCTAGAGTTTTAACCCGAAGAAGTCGGCACTCCAGCACCAGGAGTATAGCACCTCTTTAGCACCAGGCGATCAGAACCTCTTCAGCACCAGGTCAGGAGCCTAGTGTTTTAACCCTAAGAAGTTGGCACTCCAGCACCAGAAGTATAGCACCTCTTTATCACCTGGTTATCAGAACCTCAACACCAGGATGCCGGGAGTATTGAACAAATCTATGTGAGAACACAACACAAAACAGCTCTATTTTGTTAAAAAGTTTGTTTTAATTTTTCATTTTGTGCTTTGTTTTTCCTTTTAGATTCTTTTTGAACTTTGATAAGGCATCTGATCCAAGACCACTCCCAAACTCTGACACTGCTGTTCTCTTGAACTTTAACCTGTAGCAGATGAAAACAATTAACATCAGTTTAATTGACAAGGTATTATATTTATTATGATATACACTTGATTAATAATTTCAAACGGAAGATTTATTTGCTATCCATGAATCTGCTTTACTGACAGAATTAATTTAATATGAAACAGTACCTTTTATACAAATACAGGATTGACGTCCAAATCAACACTATATCTGTCATGCTGCACATATTTTTATTTGTTTCTCATTTTAGCAGAATCAATGGAACAACCAAGTATAAGCCTCAATCAAACTACTACACCACCCCTGACACAATATTGTTGATCTCTATATATGACTTTACCAGCTTCAGTAATTGCTACAAAATCCCTGTGACCTTGTTGACCCTATATGACCCTTACTAACCTCAGTGAAGCTTTGACCCTGTAACCCTGGTGACCCCATGTGACCAGAGTCTGTAGCCTACTTTGCCTTGTCTATTTGGCTCAGTGACATTTAACGTAGTACCTATAGCTACATTGTCTTGTTATTTTGACCTTGTTATGTTGTGACCCTGTTATGTTGTGACCCTGTGACTTTTTTATGATCAGTCTCTATATCTAAACAGCCTTGTCCTTGTTATGGCCCTGTTACCACCTGACCCTGTAACCTAGTGACCTTGTTATGTTGTGACCCTGTGACTTTTTTACTTGTCCTTGTTGAAGCCCTGTTACCACATGCCCTGTAACTTTGTGATCCTGAGACCTCTGAATGACTCGCCTTTTTAACTTATTCACCCCTGAAATTTTATAATGCACTATTCCAGTTTTTGAATTGGAAGAGTTCAAATGCGTCTTCAGGGGTGAACGAGTTAATTACAGTACTTTGCCTTGTAGCCCCTGTGACCTTGTAATATTGTGATCCTATGACATCATCAGCTTGAGATGCTATGACCCCTTTTAACCAATCTCTATACCTTGCCATGTCATTTAGACCATGTATTCCTGTTGACCCTGAAGTATGTACAGCCTATCTTGCCTTAACACCTTTGACCCCACACCATGTTGAACCCAGTATAACCTGTTTATAAGCTTACCTTGCCTTGTCACCTTTGACCCTATACCAAGTTGACCTCAGTATGACCTACCTTGACTTGTCCTGGTGTCCCTGTTTATCACGGTGTGCCTTCCCGGCCGGTCGTTTGATCTTTGATGGTGATTCTCTCAGACCAAAACTTTTAGCAAGGTGGCCCAGGTGAAGGTGTTTTATGTGAAATATAGATTTCAGCTCTGATGGGTAGGTAGCGTAGGCTTTCACAAACGACTGAAACCCTGCAAATAGACAGTTCAGTGTCACTCCCTGTTTATCTTCTGATAGGACAAGACATATCATATGACCACATGATGGGGTGACTAACTAATTTGTCAGAGGCTAAGGTGAAAGATGATTAACAGTTTCATAAATTCTCTTGTTTCTTTACTGACACACTACTTCACTTTTTGTTCCCAGATATGAAACATATTTTCTTACAAAAAAATAAAAAATAAAAAAATCATTTGTTACTGACTTGAAGGAATCTTCATCATACTGAATCATTAAGTTTAATGCCTTGTGGAGTCGGTATAAGTGACCTTGAGCCGTATTAAGTAAGGTTAATTACAGTTTGGTTGTGTTACCTTTTACAGCTAAATCTGTTTTCTGTGGGCTACCATTGGTGTACTCTTCCACACACATCTGTAAGTACGTTGCTGCTTCCTCACTAGTTCTTGGTAGCTCCCTCTGGTGGAGAAACAAACAACAGAATAGATCCAAGGAGGTCACAAATAAGTAGAATACTGGTATATTATACGGCACTGATTATATAATAACAGTACATATACACATCAATATTAATACATGTACCATGTTTTGTTCTTAGGTTCCTATGTGGGCACCAATCTTACAGAGGTCATTACATGTTTATGCTTCCACAAGCAGTTGAACTGGGGACCGCTGATTTACTAGTCTTGCACTCTACAGAATGAGCTAGACATTCTCCCTAGCCTAGTCGCAAGGAAGTGGCTAGTATTTTGTACCTGGGTGACAACTACACTAAGTACCAGTAACTTTGACATTTCCCCCTGGTATGTTGTGACAATGCTAATCTACCACATATATAGTGTTGAAGTATTTTGTTTTTTGTCATTAGAGCTGAAGCAATGAGGACCACTAACCTGGTTGTCACCTCCTTGTATGTCTGTCACCACACCTAGTAACCTGTCCAGTACACTCACCACTAACCTGGTTGTCACCTCCTTCTATGTCTGTCACCACACTTAGTAAACTGTCCAGTACACTCACTACTAACCTGGTTGTCACCTCCTTGTATGTCTGTCACCACCCCTAGTAACCTGTCCAGTACACTCACCACTAACCTGGCTGTTGCCTCCTTGTATGTCTGTCACCACACTTAGTAACCTGTCCAGTACATTCACTACTAACCTGGTTGTCACCTCCTTTTATATCTGTCACCACACTTAGTAAACTGTCCAGCACACTCACCACTAACCTGGCTGTCGCATCCTTGTATGTCTGTCACCACACTTAGTAAACTGTCCAGTACACTCACCACTAACCTGGCTGTCGCATCCTTGTATGTCTGTCACCACACTTAGTAAACTGTCCAGTACACTCTCCACTAACCTGGTTGTCACCTCCTTGTATGTCAGTCACCACACTTAGTAAACTGTCCAGTACATTCACCACTAACCTGGTTGTTGCCTCCTTGTATGTCTGTCACCACACTTAGTAAACTGTCCAGAACTCTGTTCATCTGCAGCTCCTCTAGGCTAGACAAATCAAAACAACACATTAATGTGATGTACATTACCACATTTCTAGGCTAGCCAAATCAAAACAACACATTAGTGAGATGTACATAACCACATTTCTAGGCTAGCCAAATCAAAACAACACGTTAGTGAGATGTACATTACCACATTTCTAGGCTAGCCAAATCAAACCAACACATTAGTGAGATGGACATTACCACATTTCTAGGCTAGCCAAATCAAAACAACACATTAGTGAGATGTACATTACCACATTCCTAGGCTAGACAAATCAAAACAACATATTAGTGAGATGTACATTACCACATTTCTAGGCTAGACAAATCAAAACAACACATTAGTCAGACTACATTTTAAGTAGAATAAATAGTGCACCTCTGGGAGAGGAAAATGGCTTAGAGCATAAGCAAAGAGTATATTTACCTAATTTTGTTTTGGTTGAGGCGAGGGACATATTCCACCTCTGAGGGCATCAGGAAGAGCAGTGAGTGTCCCAGATTGCCTGCGCGGGCCGTTCGGCCGATCCTATGGACATAATCACTGGTTGACCCTGGGGGTGTGTACTGCACAATCCATCGTACATTTGGTAGGTCAAGGCCACGACAGGCCACATCCTACAAAAGAAACAAGTGTCACAGCTACAGCACTCTCATCATAACTAATAGTGGCATCACACATAACCATACAAACTCTACTACAAACTGTCTTTCAATGATATCTTAATTAGTTTTAGCAAGGCAAGGGTAGAGCCAACGCCGTGGTTTTCTTAATGGTGGAATAACTTGATCCTTTGCTCCTCGTCTGGATACCCGAAAGTATGCAGGGGATTGAGTAAAAGTGAGAACATCATAAAATAGGTTCAATCACAACAGGCGAAGGAGCAATAACTTATACTTGTAGTTTACTTGTAGTTTATAAGAAGTGTCGACCGGTTTCGCCCCACAGTGGGCTTCTTCAGGATGTTAATTAGTTTTAGATACATGTATTTATGTTTTAGATACATGTATTTATGTTTTAGATACATGTATTTATGTTTTAGATACATGTATTTATGTTTTAGATACATGTATTTAAGTTTTAGATACATGTATTTAAGTTTTAGATACATGTATTTATGTTTTAAATTCCTACTGTATACCGGGACCTTTTCGCTAGGTCAAACTTCGGCCCTTCCACGGTAAAATCCATATTCCCCCAGTTTTACTATGTCCTTCACATTTTATTTCTACATTGTATGTATATTATGTTGTTTCCTGATGTTTGCTGAAATGATAAATTTGCCCTCAATGCGTAAGGCAAAAAAGGTGAAAATAAAAATGCAGGAACATTTCCTGGTTTACAATATTACAAGTCTAGTTTTGTATTATTCCTACTGCTAATGATAATGTCTTTAACCTGAACATGTTTTCAGAGAAGAATTTGTGTTATTAGATTAGATTTGATGATAGGGATAGCATACATAACTTGGCATAGAATTTCTGGCAACTGAATCGACCAGATAAAAAAGACATTTAACTGTTGACATTCTGCTCTGTTGGTTCCATTCAATCCAGATGGATTAGTCCCAGCCTACTGACAAATTATCTGGTGGAACACTGCCATCCTTTTAGGGGGAATCATGTGGTCTTGGTCAATTAAAGCCCTAGTTTTATGTGCTGTTTGAATGACTCATAATAACTTTGCTTTGTTTCCAATCTGGCCAGCTCAAGTATATACATGTATATAAACCAATGTAATACATCGATCTACTTTGATTATTAATAGATACACGTCTCAATTAAATAATTTTTAATAAAAAGCAACATTGGAGTTGTTAAGAACCACTGGTAGCAAGCAAAGGTATATACATATGACAACAAGAAATTGGGGGCCCATATATGTTAGCTGGTACTTACTGTGCAAAATAAGATTCCAGACTTTGCTTTCGAAAAATTCTGGTACACACTGGCACGATCCTAGGGATGAACAAGGATATACAGGTAAATCAATGCTCATTGGACATTTGTTTGATCACTTGTGAGTAAATTCAACAGAATCAAATCAAATTGTATACAATATCAAAGACGAGTACAGTATGTGATATTGTGTGAGATAAGGAAGGTACAAACCTTCTGTGCCATTTCTCCATGCAGCCTGAAGAAATCCAGATTATCTGTTTCCACCTTCTTTTTGCTATGGTCTAGATCAAGGTCTGCAAGAACATCAGGCACAGAGTTACCTCCCCCAAAGAAGTGATGGAATACAGCGTAATGGAACTCGACTGAACCCTGGGTTGGCAGGAACACCAGCATCTTACCAGTTTTCTGTTTCATCTAGTAACACAACTCACAGATAAAGCAACAAGGTCAGCACAACAATAGCACACCTGGCAATGATGGAAGGATACTGATATAACAACAGCACATGTACTTATAACAAAAAGGGCAAGACAATGATAAAATGAAACTAGGCTCAGTTAACAGGAAGTAATTCTTACAGGGAGTGATGCTTACCTTACACTTTTGTGCAATGTGACCTGCCTCAGTTTACCGGGAGTGATGCTTACCGTACACTTTTGTGCAATGTGACCAGTCTCACCTTACATACAGGGAGTGATGCTTACCTTACACTTTTGTGCAATGTGACCTGCCTCAGTTTACACGGAGTGATGTTTACCTTACACTTTTGTGCAATGTGACCCGTCTCAGTTTACAGGGAGTGATGCTTACCTTACACTTTTGTGCAATGTGACCAGCCTCAGTTTACAGGGAGTGATGCTTACCTTACACCTCTGTAGAATGTGACCAGCCTCAGTTTACAGGGCGTGATGCTTACCTTACACTTTTACACAATGTGACGAGCCTCAGTTTACAGGGAGTGATGCTTACCTTACACCTCTGTAGAATGTGACCAGCCTCAGTTTACAGGGCGTGATGCTTACCTTACACTTTTACACAATGTGACGAGCCTCAGTTTACAGGGAGTGATGCTTACCTTACACCTCTGTACAATGTGACCTGCCTCAGTTTACAGGGAGTGATGCTTACCTTACACCTCTGTACAATGTAACCAGCCTCAGTTTACAGGGAGTGATGCTTACCTTACACTTTTACACAATGTGACGAGCCTCAGTTTACAGGGAGTGATGCTTACCTTACGCTTTTGTACAATGTAACCAGTCTCATTTTACATACAACGAGTGATGCTTACCTTACACTTTTGTACAATAAATGCTGCCAATGTGACAAGCCTTAGTTTACAGGGAGTGATAATGAAGTGTTGTTTAAGATTCTCTGGAACACTGAAAGACACAGTATCTGCTGATGTTTCTGACGACTCTTCTGTCTTGATGGTCTGGTTGGTCTCCGTAGTGACGTCCGACTGGGACAGATCAACACGGACAGGATCTGTTAGAGAGATTCCGGCCATCTTCTGTACTCCTACAAACATACATATCTTAAATCGTGACAAAATCTGATAATAGTTTTGAACAAGCAAACTTGTGGAGTTTATATCCCCCGCTTGCAGGACATATTGTAGGTAAACATTATTGAGGTTAGGTTTAAACATGTGAGTATCGTGCTGTTGAGACATAATGTATAGCCTGAAACTCGAAGAAAAAAAAGCCTTATACAGAAGTTAGCCTTTTTATTGAACATGTAGGTATTACCGTGTTAATTAATCGTTTAATCCATCAGAATTTACTAACCTCATTTATTATCTGTAAATATGCACAAATAACATTGATTGGCAAACTTAGCATGAGTCAGATGTGCATACGGAATTTGGATGAAATATCTGCACAATATCTACAGCAATTATCACATGAAAACCAAAGAGTGCCTGAGAATGGTGGAAAGACAGAGGAACACAAACATTGTCACTAAGTTTGAAGACAATAGAATAATATTTGCTAGAGTAAATGAACAGAAAAGGCAAATAATGACGATTTTTGTTATTCAAGGGGCCATAACTCCGCCAAATAAAGTCCACTGAAAGTGGTCATCGATAATCACGGTAAAGGGAGATAAACCTTTCACCAATATATAGTTAGACAGGTGGAGACTTACCCTCCGATAGTGTGGCTGACAACAACACAGTCTGCCTTGGTTTGGTATCAGACTTTATCAGTTCCTGTGATAGCTGAGCTGATCGGGCCATGTTTAGGGAGTTGATTATCTGAGCTATATCCTTTTCATATCCCATGTCCAGCATCCTGACAAACAAACACATTTTTATTTTACACTTTCCAATATTAATGAAATTTTAGATGTTAAAAAGACAAGATACAGAACATTACTGAACCAATGGGATAAAACAGTCAGGGTGTTGTTCTGGTTGTGTCAAAATTAAGTTTTGTCTGGGTTTAAATTGAACTCAAATTTCCACACTGGAGAGGGTTGTTTTCTCCCACATTTTCACCAAAACTTTGGTCAAAATTGACAACAAACTTTCAAAAGCAGCACCAAATATAGAGAACTTTGTAAATGAGGTTACATTTCAACAGAAGAAACAAATATCAACCATTAAATATTTGATATCAAAATAAGATCTGCATCATTCTAAGAGACTGAGTGGTTAGCTGACATGCTATAAAAAATGTATGAGAAAATCTCTGGACAAAAAATCAAATACTGAAATGAACAAAGGGCAATAACTTTTGCAAAAATTGTCGTATCAAAATTCTTTAAAGGGAGACACAACTTCATATCATGATTATAATGTATAAATTAGTTTCAAAGAGATCAGTTGAAAAATGTAGGAGGAGATTGCCGGACAAACAAAAGTTTACGCTGGACGGACGGATGGACAACCCCATACCAGAAAAACAAATAGAAATCAGTAAAGGGGCTGAATTCCCTTAAAAACAAGAAAAGGCGTAAAACTCCCAAGTGTAATGATTACATTTGTGAAGTTTTCACGCAAGTTCAATTTAAACTGATGGAGTTGGGTAGACAATATTCTGCTTATAATTTAGTAATTGAGACTCTGATAAAAATAGTAAAATCAAACAGTAAGCACAGGTGCACAGCTACAGAAAGTGGTGACTACATAGGTGGTGTCTCATTGTCTTAGTTAAGTAAAGAAACTGTGAGCGAGCCAAGTAATAAAAAATCCTCAAACAGTAAAGGAGGAGTTGTACTTAAGGACTTCCCACCCTTCGTAATACACATGTTTTTCTTGTCGTATTTTCGTGTCGTCATTTCCGTATTGCGTATGTGTAATCACACGTACTTCAGAAATAAATCGTATGATACAAAGACATTAATTAGTTCATGGGAAGACACTGACATACGATCAGACGACTTCAAGAAGGTTGTATATGAGGCGCATGGAATGCAGACTGATGTGTTTTGATTACCAACCTCACCTGTACGTATCACGTGCTAACAGTAGTTCACAAGCTCTTGGTCGCTACGCAATTGTTGTCGAGCGAGTCACGCTCTGTCAGATAAATCGTTTCACAAATGCAATTACAATAACTCTGTGAAAATAGTGGTTTGTAAAATATCAAGATCCCTATAAATTGCAGGTGAATGTGCGTGCACGTGATAACGGCAGCCATGCGATAGCCTATGGTTACCTATGTACCTGACATGTTAATATACAATGCATAAGTGGGCTATGGAATGATGTCCAAAGAGTACATGATTGAGAGTAATTTTGTTCCATAAAAGAACAGTAAATTGACAATTAAATATAGTAATTTAATTCATTTTCGTCATTTTTGGTATATTAAAGAAAATAAGTGTCATTGTAAAAATTCTATCCCTCTCCAAAAAGGTCCGATTTTTTTCAAGGTAGACAACTCTCATCAGGATCAAAATTATTGTGAAATATTTGTAGGATTGATTAGCAATGTTTCTTTTCATTATTTTATTGTTGCAATAGTTTTGAACAATATCACACCATCAAAAAATATGAAAGTGTTGAATTTGACAAAAAATCATTTTTTCTGTATTTTTTTACAAAAAAAATCCCCAGTTTATCGGAATGATTAGATTTTCATAAAATCACCTCTACATAGGGATGTGACCATTATGTGAAACTTTCATTGAATTCTGCTGGCTAATTGTGAAAGGGTGGAGCCTCCTTAAAGGTTTCTGGAGCAGAACATTTCAAGGGTAAAACATTCAAGGGCCATAACTCCAGGGAATGGTCGTACAAGGTGTATCACAAACTCCTTACTTCATGCACATCTACAAAGAATGTAGTTTCACTGTGCCAAGTAACAAAGAATGTAGTTTCACTGTGCCAAGTACCAAAGAATGTAGTTTCACTGTGCCAAGTAACAAATTCCAACAAACCGTAAAGGAGGAATATCTAGAGCAAAACGTTTCAAGGGCCATTACTCCAGAAAAATAGTTGAATCGCAAATTATTTCTTCATTCACATCTACATATGATGCAGTTTCACTGTGTCAAGTTACAAACAATTCCAACAATGTGCTAAGGAGGAAGGGGTTGTTATAATGTTTTGAAAGAGAAAAAACCCATCAAAAACAAGTACTGATAGCTTTATCTCTAAGTCCAGCCTCTGTACTGATGTACCTACCTGTCAGCCTTGTCTATATCATGCCTATGTACTGATGTACCTACCTGTCAGCCCTGTCTATATCCAGCCTCTGTACTGACAAATTTACCTGTCAGCCTGGTTTATATCCAGCCTCTGTACTGATGTACCCACCTGTCAGCCTTGTCTATATCCAGCCACTGTACTGATGTACCTACTTGTCAGCTTTGTCTAAATCCAGCCTCTGTACTGATGTACCTGCCTGTCAGCCTTGTCTATACCCAGCCTCTGTACTGATATACCTACCTGTCAGCCTTGTCTATATCATGCCTCTGTACTGATGTACCTACCTGTCAGTCTTGTCTATATCCAGCCTCTGTACTGATGTCCCTCCCTGTCAGCCTTGTCTATATCCAGCCACTGTACTGACACAGTTACCTGTCGGCCTGGTCTATATTCAGCCTCTGTACTGACACGATTACCTGTCAGCCTGGTTTATATCCAGCCTCTGTACTGACGTACCTACCTGTCAGCCTTGTCTATACCCAGCCTCTGTACTGATATACCTACCTGTCAGCTTTGTCTATATCCAGCCACTGTACTGACACAGTTACCTGTCGGCCTGGTCTATATTCAGCCTCTGTACTGACACGATTACCTGTCAGCCTGGTTTATATCCAGCCTCTGTACTGATATACCTGCCTGTCAGCCTTGTCTATACCCAGCCACTGTACTGACACAATTACCTGTCGGCCTGGTCTATATCCAGCCTCTGTACTGACATGCCTACCTGTCAGCCTTGTCTATATCATGCCTATGTACTGCTGTACCTACCTGTGAGCCTTGTCTATATCCAGCCTCTGTACTGATACAATTACCTGTCAGCCTGGTTTATATCCAGCCTCTGTACTGATGTAATGTACCTACCTGTCAGCCTGGTCTATATCCAGCCTCTGTACTGACAAATTTACCTGTCAGCCTGGTTTATATCCAGCCTCTGTACTGACGTACCTACCTGTCAGCCTTGTCTATATCATGCCTATGTACTGATGTACCTACCTGTCAGCCTTATCTATATCCAGCCACTGTACTGATATACCTACTTGTCAGCCTTGTCTATATTCAGCCTCTGTACTGATGTACCTACCTTTCAGCCTGGTCTATATCCAGCCTCTGTACTGACATGCCTACCTGTCAGCCTTGTCTATATCATGCCTATGTACTGATGTACCTACCTGTCAGCCATGTCTATATCCAGCCGCTGTACTGATGTACCTACCTGTCAGCCCTGTCTATATCCAGCCTCTGTACTGATATACCTACCTGTCAGCCTTGTCTATATCATGCCTATGTACTGATGTACCTACCTGTCAGCCTTGTCTATATCCAGCCACTGTACTGACACAATTACCTGTCGGCCTGGTCTATATTCAGCCTCTGTACTGACACAATTACCTGTCAGCCTGGTTTATATCCAGCCTCTGTACTGATGTACCTACCTGTCAGCCTTGTCTATATCATGCCTATGTACTGATGTACCTACCTGTGAGCCTTGTCTATATCCAGCCTCTGTACTGATGTACCTACCTGTCAGCCTGGTCTATATCCAGTTTCGTACTGATGTACCTACCTCTCAGCCTTGTCTATATCCAGCCTCTGTACTGATGTACCTACCTGTCAGCCTTGTCTATATCCAGCCTCTGTACTGATGTACCTACCTGTGAGCCTGGTCTATATCCATCCTCTGAACTGATATACCTACATGTCAGTCTTGTCTATATCCAGCCTCTGTACTGATGTACCTACCTGTCAGCCTGGTCTATATCCGGTTTCGTACTGATGTACCTACCTCTCAGCCTTGTCTATATCCAGCCTCTGTACTGATGTACCTACCTGTCAGCCTTGTCTATATCCAGCCACTGTACTGACACAATTACCTGTCAGCCTAGTCTATATCCAGCCTCTGTACTGACACAATTACTTGTCAGCCTTGTTTATATCCAGCCTCTGTACTGATGTACCTACATGTCAGCCTTGTCTATATCCAGCCTCTGTATNTAGAAAAGTATCCAGACAAACCTTGCTAATCAGCACAGTAAGTCAGTTCCCGCAAAGAATGTTGGTATAAACTCATTTTTAGACTTTTGCTCGTCAGGATTTTTATTGTTTATGTTTCATTTTTCCTGCATTTCTTCATCTTTGAAATCAAAGTGTTCGATTCTCGATATACATATTCTCTACACCCTTGAAATACTGTATACAATGTACTGGGAATGTTTTGGCCACAGTTTAACTGTATACAATGTACTGGGAATGTTTTGGCCACAGTTTAACTGTATACAATGTACTGGGAATGTTTTGGCCACAGTTTAACTGTATACAATGTACTGGGAATGTTTTGGCCACAGTTTAACTGTATACAATGNCTGGTCTATATCCATCCTCTGTACTGATATACCTACATGTCAGCCTTGTCTATATCCAGCCTCTGTACTGATGTACCTACCTGTCAGCCTTGTCTATATCCAGCCCCTGTACTATTGTACTTACCTGTCAGCCTTGTCTATAACCAGCCTCTGTACTGATGTACATACCTGTCAGCCTTGTTTATATCCAGCCTCTGTACTGACACAATTACCTGTCAGCCTCGTCTATATCCAGCCTCTGTACTGATGTACCTACCTGTCAGCCTCATCTAAAACCAGCCACTTTATTTGCCGCAGGCTTAGGCAGTTAGTACTCCTTATATGGTCAATCAGACGTCCTGGTGTACACACTAAGATGTTGATACCCTTCCTCAATCTGTAATACAAAATTGACATCACTCATCTATCAGTAATGTAACAAATAAAATCCTGAACATGTATTTAATCCATCAAATTCGTTCATTATTTCATTATTTCAAGTGCATGTAAAATTATGTACCTTGCTTTTTCTGCTTTCCGTTTTTCTCCACCAATGATACATCCTGGCACAATCCATCGAAATGGCTACAAAGCAAACACAGGAGATATAACTTCAATCTTCAATGTTATAACAAACACAATACGATTGTTAGGTTACAGAAAAGTATCCAGACACTATACGATTGTTAGGTTACAGAAAAGTATCCAGACACTATACGATTGTTAGGTTACAGAAAAGTATCCAGACACTATACGATTGTTAGGTTACAGAAAAGTATCCAGACACTATACGATTGTTAGGTTACAGAA
>NW_018405639.1:114149-129476 GCF_002113885.1 Mizuhopecten yessoensis
CCACAGTTTAACTGTATACAATGTACTGGGAATGTTTTGGCCACAGTTTAACTGTATACAATGTACTGGGAATGTTTTGACCACAGTTTAACTGTATACAATGTACTGGGAATGTTTTGGCCACAGTTAAACTATCGCCCTTTCCACTCTCCATCATTACAGTTAACATTAGAAAACAACATTATAAACCTAGTAAACAAATGTGAAGGGCAAAATTAACACTATGTAAATATAGGTAAATACAGGTAAATATAGGTAAATACAGGTAAATACAGGTAAATATAGGTAAATATAGGTAAATACAGGTAAATTAGGTAAATATTGGTAAATATAGGTAAATATAGGTAAATATAGGTAAATACAGGTAAATACAGGTAAATTAGGTAAATATTGGTAAATACAGGTAAATATAGGTAAATACAGGAAAATATAGGTAAATACAGGTAAATATAGGTAAATACAGGTAAACATAGGTAAAGATGACCATGACAATGTCGTGCTGGGTTTAACCGATTTAATCAAGAATATGTTGACTCGTTTCAACACATGTGTCCAAACTAGTCAACGTATTCTTGATTAAAGCCGTTCAGCCCAGCCCGACGTTGTCATGGTCATCGTTACCTATTGATAACGCTACTACTACGGCCAGACTTGTGTATTCCTTGTGGAATCCATCTGCTGGGTAACACAGAACTCCACTGAACTATTGCACGGACGTTGGATCTCCCACTCCCCGTACTGGGTAAATAGGAACTTTACCGACGTAGGGTAAACATTTAGACTGCACAAGAGTTTTACAGTTAACATGAAAAAACATTGAAGGTTCTCTACATGTCATCTCGCAGATAATACAACTTAACCAGTCTAGAAATCTGTTATGGATTCCTGCGAACTTTTGATCTCTGAGATACAAGGAAAAAGGAATTGCATGACAGTTTAATGTTATCAGCCGAACGCTTGGTCGGTTTTTTGTTTGGCTAACTGTGAGCCTCTGATTTTATCAAGACATTTTCCAAGCATACAGAGAAGATATGTATATTGAAAGCAGAAACCTTGGATTTTTAAGATGATATTTCTTCAAAGTTTAAATATTAGATAGTATGATGCTAAATGTCCAATTAAAATATATCAATGGTCTGTTTAAGTTTAAGATTAATGTTTTTTAATAACTTAATTGTAGGTCAGAATGCATGTTCTATCAAAGCAATAACAATACAAACAGAAGTTGATTCCATTGTACATCACATGGCCTTATTGTAGGTACATTATTAGTGTAGGTACATCACATGGCCTTATTGTACATCACATGGCCTTATTGTACATCACATGGCCTTATCGTAGGGACATTACTAGTGTAGGTACATCACATGGCCTTATTGTAGGGACATTACTAGTGTAGGTACATCACATGGCCTTATAGTAGGGACATCACTAGTGTAGGTACATCACATGGCCTTATCGTAGGGACATTACTAGTGTAGGTACATCACATGGCCTTATTGTAGGGACATAACTAGTGTAGGTACATCACATGGCCTTATTGTAGGGACATTACTAGTGTAGGTACATCACATGGCCTTACTGTAGGGACATTTCTAGTGTACCTTTCAATCCCTTTAATTTGTGCATTGTGTACTATGTGAAAGATTTCAATAATAATAATCAGCAGTAAATTATTTGAGTTTGATGTGATCAGTATTAATAATTTCATTTTTATTTGATCAGTGGTAAGGAGATAAGCTAATGATATAATGACATCAGCTGTGATAAAGCTGTGATGATGCTAGTGAGATACGTACCGCTAAGATCTTCTCAAATGTCCTCAGGCACTGCAACGCCAACTGAAAACGATCAGCAAACAATTCAGGTATGAGTTACTGATTCCCAGTTAACATATAAACAGGGATGTGATTGAGATTTGACAAAAGGAGGAAATGAAAGTGAAAAGGGAGGAACACACCTAACCCCCAAAGAAATTGAATTTTTTAACACTTCAGATCAATCACGAACTTTTCAAATCATAGTAAAAGGGTAGATCATCTAAAAAGAGCAGGAATCACATCCCTGATCTAAAGTGAGCTTATTCTCTAATATCTGTTGTTCTAATGGACTAATCAGCACCCTTGACTATATCCTCTTACTGTACGGGAGTTTCTGTAGGGGAAACAACTCTATTGTGATCAAGGATCATTCCAAACCAACATAATTAATGTCAACTTACTTGTTTACAAAGAAAGTTTGTGAAATGAAAATAAGTACATCAACCTTGTTTAAATGTATTGGGAAAATTTGTAACGTGCCCATCATTTTATCTTTAGAGAGACACTTCTTTTGTATGGTAATGACCAAGTTATTTTTTAAGAATAAAAAATCTTCTATAATATTATTTAGAATGTCATCAATACCGTACTCTTTGGAGTGACACATGCCATACAGCAAAGCTCACCTCTCTGGTTGGGACAACTACCAATGCGTAAGGGCCATCATTCCGTTGGACTTTTGGGGTCAAAGCTTGTAGTGCCTGAACTATCGGGACAGCGAAAGCTAGAGTCTTCCCTAGGAACATGAGATACAAACTGAAGTATGACAATGATAAGGTAGGACAGCTTAATAAATTGGGTAAATTTGAAGTAATTCTTGTGTATATGATATGGGAATTATTTTCAAACTGAGCAAAAAACAATCAAATTATTTTCTGACATAAATTTTCGATACCAAGATATTTCCCTGGTAAACAAGAAAGAAATGATCAGTCATATTTGTTGCATCCAAATTATTCAAACATGACTTCACTAAATCTAGCAATATTATATGCATATTGGAAATAATTTAAAATTGCTGAAAAAATTACTTCACTATTCAATATCACTTTTCAGTATGGTTAAATACTCAAATGGAAGTGTGGACTCAGTATGAATTGTCAAGGTCATCTGAGTTATGAAACTTACTTGCAGTATTTTCACATCAGGTATAATATTTACCTATTTATGACATTAGTTGGTAATGAGTTACCCATTCAGTAAGTTGACCTTTACCTACCTGAACCTGTCTGTGACTTGACCAGTGTGTCAGCACCAATCATTATGTGAGGAATGGACTTCTGCTGGACACTGGTCATCTGTGTGATCTCCATCTTATTCTCTAGGGTGCTGACCTACATACAATGAACATGGTATAGTTATTAGTTAGACATCATCTTTATAATTGAGAGGGACATCTTGTACATGTAAATCCAGACAGATATGCTGTTTGAATTCACTGCTGATGGTACAGTTAGCTCTGACCTGCCCCCAAATGACATGTTTGTTCATTTAAGGAATGAAATATATTTGTTCAACAGTGAGGTCATCACAACATTGGCTTTCTGGACATATTCCATGAATCAATGGGTCCAAGCGTACAGAAATATTTGTTAATCAGCTTACCAGGTGAGGATGGATTCCAAGGTCTTTGAATGTTTTAGAGGAGAATAGAACTTCCTTGATCTGGTCCATGGACACACTGTAACAAAAACATAGATCTAAAAAGTACTTGTTAAGATAATACAGGGAGGTGAATAGATACAGCAATGACCATTGCTTCAATGGAGGGGTTTGATCATAGACCTGTACATGTTACTACTGAACACTATGACAGAACCAAAAAATATTTTTTCTAAACCTCATAGTTATCTGATAAATATATTTCTTTTACTAATGTTTGACATTTTATTTTGACAAAAATGTGTAATCTTTGTTAAAATGTGTTATTGTGTTATCTTTGTTAAAATGTGTTGTCTTTGTTAAAATGTGTTATCTTTCAAGTAAAAAATGTCCAATAACCAGTACCTGAAAGTTTTCTGACAAAGATTCTGAGATTTACAAACACATGGTTTCAATAAACTGTCTAAATCTTTCAAACCTGTAGCAGTGGAAATCATCATCATCAAAATATGAATGATAATGAATGGAGACATGACAACTAAATGAACTTTTAAGCATTTTTGGTTAAAAATATGTCATCAGAGTTATAGGCATTTTTCGTATATTTCAGTCCTAGAGATAGAACATCTTTTCATGAAACAATTTTGATCAATTTTCTTTTTTTAACAAATTGACGGATTGTTTGGACACATGCTTTTATTCACAGAAATAAAATTTAAACAGTTATACATACCAACATATAATGAATGATCATTATCTTGAGCTTAAATGCCCATACCTGTTTGTTGTGTAACAGCTACGGAATATGAAGGGAAAATACTGCCTTACTGGCAAGCTAGCCTTTCCAGTGATGCAGTATAACCCAGGGACCCGCTCATTAGTTCAGCAACGTCGAGCGTGGTCAGTAGTTGGATGAGTGACCGCCCGCAAGTTAGTTGTGCATTGTTCAGTTTTCTGTACCCTACCCTGTATCAACTCTCAACCAATATCAGACCATGTCCTCCCAGCCCCTCAGGCTGATACGGTGGTCTCATATTGATAATGGTCATATAATAACCTCAAAATATTTGTAGCCGGGTGTAACAAACAGGTACGTCACCTGTTTGTCCCAACGCGTGCAATTGTGCATGTAACGAAGGTAGCACGGACTTCTGTCCCATGTCACCTGGGTACTGTCACGTGGTTGGGGCTATGCCCCGGCTACAGGTGACCAACATAGGCATTCCGACGGCACCCCTGCACGAGAGCAGACGTACCATAAATATATCACAGCTAGTAAGCTTCCTGGTGTGCCTGGTCAGCATTCATCATCATGTTATCTGTTCACATATATCTTATGAATATGTTGTGAGTATGATAGGTGAGAGGAATGAATAGGTACGAGTCCGGAATGAGAGTGTGGGGTGAGTGACTGTGTATAATGTAGTGTAATTACATGTTGTAGGCTTCCCTTCACCTGGAATAAACCTATATTTAAGAGAAGCATTGGAGTTGTAGTTCTTTTACCTCGTCCAATTGTCTACAATGGCGCCCAACGTGGGCTCGGGAGATTTGACAAATTTACTCAGTGATACTTTCACAAGAATTGCTATGACCCCTGGAAAACTCAAACGAGTTCTTTCCTGGAGGGCGAGTATGTAACCCTGGTAAAATACTAGCCGCTTCCTGCCGACTCGGTAGGGAGAATTTCTCCTTAGCTCATTCGGTAGAGCGTAAGACTTGTAAGTTATTTTACCTTTCCACATGTGGTATGTGTGGTTAGATGTAATCAGACGTGTATATTACTATTTTACCTTTCCACGTGTGGTATGTTTGGGTTAGATGTTATCAGATGTGTATATTACTATTTTACCTTTCCACGTGTGGTATGTGTGGTTAGATGTTATCAGACGTGTATATTACTATTTTACCTTTCCACGTGTGGTATGTGTGGGTTAGATGTGTATATTACTATTTTACCTTTCCATGTGTGGTACGTGTGGTTAGATGTAAACAGACGTGTATATTACTATTTTACCTTTCCACGTGTGGTATGTGTGGTTAGATGTAATCAGACCTGTATATTACTATTTTACCTTTCCACGTGTGGTATGTGTGGGTTGAAGCTAAAAAGTGAGGAGATGATGGGACCGATCTTCTGTTTCTTGTTAGCAGGATCAGCATCTGCTGCAGTTTGTGATGCTTTACGCTTGTTACTTTCATGTTGTCCTGTGTCAATGGCTTTTTCTTCCCGACTTTCTCCCTCCTTTTCTTCATGTTGTTTATTCACATTCAAATTCAATCCGTCATGTGTTTGATTTGTCGAGTGTCTATTTAGAAAGTGACTTTTTTCTGTTTTTCTTGGTCTAATCTTTTTTCGCTGAAAAAAACAACAACACAAGACTTTTGGTTAAATAAACTGATAAATGGAACATGAGAAACGAGTATAACAATTTTAACGACACCCTTCGAGTGATGAGCACAGGTACTGGCCTCGTCTGCTAGTATACCTATAGCATTATTATATTGACAGGCGAAGCCGTTATCTGTTGTACATGTCATAGTGGAATGAAAAGGCCCACAACATGCAATTTTATCAGATTATCAAGATTTTGTTAGCTTGCTCTTGAACTCCTATGCAGATATTATATCCTCGTGTCATCGGTTTCCGCGCACTAAAAAAACTGTTGAAATTACAGATGACTGTCATAGACATGTACACAATCAAATGATGGAAAGAAAAAACAAGCAAAATAAAACATTATTTTAAAAAAATCAGAACAAACAATTTATAACAAATTTCTCCCGTCGGAAGCAGCCGTCATATGTTTCCTATTTTGTGTTCAAAGAAAGATAACTTGAATACATTAAAAAGGAACTCCCCACAGTGAACCGCACAAACAAAAGCTTCGTTTGGCATTGAAAAAATTATCACTGATCGTCAAATTAATTAATATCAAAACATTTTTTTTTAAATTTCACATTGTTTTATAGATTTTTCAACGTGTCAACTTGACAAATCATGTCATTTTATAATGATTTTTTTGTGCAGTCTTATATCGGTTTTGGTTGATGGCAAGTTATTTCTCTTTTTATTCTGTTTAAAATTGGTAAAAAATTGGAAGTTCATCGCAAAGAGTCTTTATCGATATAAGAAAGTCTCCTCAGAAGTGGAAAAAATGGCGAAGAGATGTGGCTTCATTTGCATACAACATTTTCGTAGGTTTGTCAGACTACAAAAAAGACTGGGTCATGAATGAAATATTTCCCTGATTTTTCAAGTATGGGTTAATTTTGAGCAAGATAAAATGTGCATTAAGAAAAACTGCATATTTATGCGTGTTTTTCAGACCAGCTGTTCTCCACAAATTCATTTAATTAATTATAAGCCTATGTACATAGTTTTAATCACAATTTAAAATTCATGCACTCCAAATTCACTCATTTTAATTATTTTTGTATTATTGTAAATATATAGGCCACGCTGCGCAAAACAGTAAATAATCTTCAGATCATTGAAGGGCTACTGATAACCTAAAGAAGAAGAACTTCCAGTAATTTTTGTGTCAGTTTACTGACGATGGCCGAACGTCTAAATTATCCCTGTGTAGTGTCCATCAGTTCACGAAGTAACGAGATATAGGTTGATTAAATGGCTGCGCGGAAACATATAACGCGCGGAAACCTATGACTAGACGATATCTCATGTCTGATGGGCCGATGTACAGAGTCAGATGGGGACGTATATCGGCGGTCTTATGTTCATCAGGCCACCATCCCATCCATAGGTAAGCAAACATTACTGTCTTACCCGTATAATTGTTCTTGGTTCTCGATAAGTTTCCGATTCTTTTAAATATACGTTTAACTGCAGTTCTCCGTCTGTCATTTTAATGATGGTCTAATAACAAACCCACGTGTGTCATAACCCAAATAACGTTATCAGTAACTCTGCATCATGTGTGTTAATTTTTGCGTAAGTTTAAGTGCGTGAACTACAAATGTTCCCGGACCGGAAATGATCTTTTGTGTCAGAGGGTAGAAACGATGTCAACTTCCTTTATTGAAAAGACAGCAGTGTGTCAAAATTTAATCATTTATTTTCAATATGAACAGTTAGTAGTGCATCAAAACTGTTCAAATAACAAAGGAATGACTTCTTGAAAACGCTGATAAACATGTCGAAGACAGGAACATTACAAGAGCGACCTAAACCTCCTTCATTTGAACATATGAAACAGGATGTTGAAAATGCTTCGGAGAATGACGTCGTTTTTTTGGCTGGGAATAGTGAGTAATTTATATATGTTTATAACGTTTTCCTGGATATGACATTATCGATGACTTCATTATGTTCAAGTGAAATTACAGCGATGCACCATTAAAATCGGCAACACTTAAAAGCGTTTTCAAGTGACAACAAACGTCGCCTGACGAAATTTAATCTTCAAAAATACCCAATAAATTAAGCGACATCAGATGATATGTTTGTTCATATGATTATAAAACACATGTATACAAAATTTCAATTTGATATTTGAACAAGAGGCCTAATGTGCCGGCATCGCTCACCTGGTATACATTTTACACTTGTAACCTTAAAAGTGATCTAAAATAAAGCTACAGGCAAAATAGAAGTATTTATGATTAAAAGTCATTCAAAAGAACCTGTTAAAAGATTTAAAAACATTTCCCCCCCAGTGACCTTGAAAGTCGAACAAAGTCATTATGTAGGATGCAACTTGCAAAATAGCATTACCCTATCCTTTTGTTTATTGAAATTAGGTCATTTAAATGTTTATACATATATGACTAAATGTGACCTCGAAAGTGGGTCAAGGTCATTCAAATGAAAAAGCTTAATAGCCCTTCATCCAAGCATGCTACTGACTAAATACCAACATTCTGGGCCTCATTGTTATTCAGAATATTAAGTTGTTTAAAGATTAAAAAAAAAAAATTGACCCCTATGACCTTTGAAAATTTTAAGTCAAGGTTATTCACTTTAACAAACCTGGTAGCCCTTAATTCCAGCATGCTACTGACCAGATATCAACATCATAGGCCTGATGGTTTTTCAGAAGAAATTGTTTAAAGGTTTTAACATATTTGAGTGACCCCTGTGACTATGAATATAATTCAAGGTCATTCATTTGAACAAAGTTGGTAGCCCTTCATCCTAGCATGCTGCAGGCCAAATATCAACATCCTGGGCCTTTTGGTTTTTAAGAAGAGTTGTTTTAAGATTTTGAACATATTGGATTCTTGTGACCTTGAAAATAATTTGAGGTCATTCATTTGAACAAACTTAGTAGGCCTTCATCCTAACTGGCCAAATAACAACATCCTAGGCTTTTGATTATTCAGAAGAAGTTGTTTAAAGTTATTTTTAGACAATTGACCCCTGTGACCTTGAATATGAGTGAAAGTCATTCATTCGAACAAACTTGGTAGCTCTTTATCTCAGCATGTTACTGGCCAAAAATCATCACCCTGAGCATTTTAGTTATTCAGAAGAAGTTGTTGAAAGATTTTAACATATTTGACCCCTGTGACCTTGAATATAAGTCAAGGTCATTCAATTGAACAAATTGGTAGCCCTTCATCCCAGCATGTCCCTGGCCAAATATCATCACCCTGGGCCTTCACGTTATTCAGAAGAAGTTGTTGAAAGATTTGACATATTTGACCCCTGTGACCTTGAAAATAGGAAAAGGTCACTCATTTGAAAAACCTTGGTAGCCCTTCATCCCCGCATGCTACTGGCCAAATATCATCACCCTTAGCCTCTTGGTTATTCAGGAGAAGTNCTCATTTGAAAATCCTTGGTAGCCCTTCATCCCCGCATGCTACTGGCCAAATATCATCACCCTTGGCCTCTTGGTTATTCAGGAGAAGTTGTTTAAACTACTATTAATTAATAGTCGCTGGGTACGTTAACTTTTATGTTCTGAAAGTCTAACAAGGTCAATATTAATAGTACTTGCGTACTGTGCCCCTCTGTGATAACGTAGCTTCTGACAACAAGATTTTTTTTAACTATATTGCGTGCCGGGGCAGAGGAGGCCAGGTATGAATATTAGTACTAGTGTGCATTGACCTGTTACAGTTAACAAAGCATTACCAGACAAAACCTTTAACAAGAGGCACAGAGGGCCTGTATCGCTCACCTGTTTCTTTTGTTACATGAAACTGACATATAGGTAATTTAACACCAAATTTGGTAACTAGAACACAAGACATTTTAACATCTCTAAACGGTTCTGAAGATATTGTTGTTTGAAACTTAAAATTTTAATTTTAAAGCTTTTAACACACATTGACCTTTGACTCCTGACTTGCACTTAAAATTGATCTTTGACCTCATTACTGTTATAAAGAACACAATTCACACAGCTGGTTTACATAACATACCCAAGTATCATGACTAGTCCAAAGGTCAAGGTCATTTTAATACGTAAACTTTATAGCACTTCATCCCAGGTACCTACTGGCCAAATATCATGACCCNGTAGGTCAAGGTTATTTTAATACGTAAACTTTATAGCACTTCATCCCAGGTACCTACTGGCCAAATATCATGACCCTGTGCCTTATGGAACTTGAGAAGAAGATTGTTAAAGATTTTAACCCATGTTGACATTTGACTCCCGACTAGTACTTAAAGTTGACCTTTGACCTCATTTCTGTAATTTAGAAGAAAAAAAATGCACTGCTGGTCTACATAACATACCCAAGTATCATGACTCTAATTCAAATGTTTCTTAGGATATTGCTGTTTGAAATTTTTAACATATTTAAACCCTGTTACCTTGAAAGTAGGTCAAGATTATTTTAATGAGGAAAATTAATAGCACTCCATCCCAGATACCTACTGGCCAAATATCATGACCCTAGGTCCTACAGTTCTTCAGAAGAAGCCGTTCAAAAGAAAAAGTTAACGGACGCCGCAGTACGGCTCGAAGGGCCATGTGAGCTAAAAGCACTGTTTAAAGTAAGTGACATCAAAAGACATGAACAGAACATGACATCTGGTTGTATATTTGGAATATGCCACCTGCATATGGTCTCCAATGTTTAAAAAAGATCAAATTGACATTGAAAATGTCCAACACAGGGCAACAAGACGCCTACCATTCTTAAAAGGGCAATCCTACAGTGAAAGACTTTGTACACTGGGCCTCCCCAGTTTAGAATATAGAAGATTGAGAGGAGATGTTGTACAAATCTATAAAATCACCAATGACATTGACATTTTGGACCAGGACAAAATTATTAAAATGGCTACATTGGTTACAACAACAGGAAATTCCTAAAAGCTTTTCAAGAGAAGGATGAGGCTCAACATAACCAAGAACCTGTACAGTAGTAGGGTCGTGAACGTGTGGAACTCTCTCCCAAATACAGTTGTAGAAGCCCCCTCCCTAAATAGTTTTAAATCACGGCTAAACAATCACTGGCATCATCATCACCAAAAATTTGTACCTACATGTTACTCACAACCGGACATAATTATAGAGCAGTATCAAGAGCATCCCAAGAAGCTGGATCAGCTTACATGGACGTCGACACTACCTGAAAACATATACCTTGAACAAATATCCTTGTTTATGTGATCTATGTATATATATGTATACCAAACTTATCAAGCATTACAATTATCTGACCTTTTGCCTTTGACCTTAGGTTACAGACTTGAGAGTTATGTGCAACATGCATCCTAATTAGTCATGATAGATCATCATCATTGATTGAGGACAGAAATTTATGAAGATCTACTGATATTTATTTGCACAAATGTACATCATCACTAACATGTAGTAGTGTTGTATTTTGATTTGTTTTAGAGTTGGGGTTAGGGTTAGGGTTAGGGTTGCATGGGCAAAAAAACAAGGGTAGGAAGGTCGATATTTTGTTTTTTTGTCTATTTTTGTGTATCGTGTGGTCATGTGATTATGACCCTACTATTGGAGCTGGAAGCCATTTTGAAAGGCAAGGAACCTTCTAAAATTCGAAAATCTGCGATTTTTTTCTTCTTTTTTTCGTCAAAAAGTTTTGGGCCGGGGTAAAAAGCTAGGGTCGGTCGGGAACCCTAATTAAACAGACATATATTTTGTTTTGGCCTCATGACTATGACAAAATGGTTATGATGTTTCTACTAAGGAGGCACTAGCATGAAGATAAAATAATTCATTTTTATACAGCTAATACTAGAACATTAAATGTCAATGATTGAATCTGTGCATAATTTAAATCATCCATTTATTAGCTAAATAGATTTTTTTGTCTTTTCAGATGCTTTGAGTCAGAGTAATATTGCAATGATTGAGTCTTTTATGGAGTTATCACCCTTGGACCAAAAAGCCTCTAATGAAAAAATGTCTGGAGGTGCAGATCGGACAGGTGTTACTGAGGGGGTGGAAAAATCTTACCAAGATACACTAGAGCTGCTAAGACTCAATAAGATGCTGGCTCGTGCTCCACAGGAGTTAGAGGACAAGTACAACAGTTTACAACAGTTGGGAGAGGATATCACTGCGTCCATATCTAAACTTCAGAAATCTACAGAGGCCATCAAACAGTGACATCTATAATAACAAAAATATACATAGAGGCCATCAAACAGTGACATCTATAATAACAAAAATATACATAGAGGCCATCACACAGTGACATGACATCTATAATAACAAAAATCTACAGAGGCCATCAAACAGTGACATGACATCTATAATAACAAAAATCTACAGAGGCCATCAAACAGTGACATCTATAATAACAAAAATATACATAGAGGCCATCAAACAGTGACATGACATCTATAATAACAAAAATCTACACAGGCTATCAAACAGTGACATGTTTTAACTTTATTATCCTACAAAGGCCATATATTCCTTAATGTCACACCATATTTATAATAAATTTTCTTGTTGTTAATCGGAGTTTTGAACCTATTTTGTGGACTGGGATGTACTTCAGGTGTTCCAAAATAAAACAAGACTAACTGCTCACAATAAAATGTTTATTAATGCTGAATTCAAATTAATACAGTCATTAAGCACACTCGCATACTGCATACACATGCTTAAATATTGGGAAATTATTTTGACCAAAGTCACATATAATATCGACTATGGCCGTCACCTTGTCAGCCCTCCAAACTGACCTTTGTGGCATAGTGTTACATGTTCATTATAACCACTTGTATCTTCATACTAGATAAACAAAGGTTACTTGAACATAAATAGTAACCTTGACTTTCATTCTATGATAACAATGTACAGATGTACATGTAAGTACAGCCTCCTTTATCACCTTTTGTTACCGGTATGTAAAAGCCAAGGAATACGAGGAGAACACACTGTCTTGGTGGCAAGCTAGCTTTCCCAGTGATGCACTTCAAATCCTGGTACTCGCTCAATAACAGTTTTCAAACTTAATGGTAGACCGATAAACAATCACTGTGAAAAAGATTAGAGTAGCAGTGGTCCTGAGAACCACTGTTCTACCTTATTGTTACCAAATTTCTAAATTTCATTACATTGATAAATAACTTTGTAAATAACATGTTCTACGTCAAGTTCTAATCTATGAACATTTTAGTAGGTGTGCAAGATATCTACGGTCCCATTGTCTATACCTTAGGATCTCAAACCTTGTAAGAGCCTGCAAAAAGATACAATTTGATGCACCTTAGGATCTTTCTGTTCATGAAGATAATTTGATTCTTGCATATCTGGGCCTGAAGAAGATTGGTGAAATTTTTGCCAGTTTGACCTTTTTGACTCGGACCCTTGGCAGCTTAATTTTCATACTATCAAACTGCAATCACATGGTAAAAATTCAAGCCTGGTTTGAAATATTTCCCGCTGAAAATAACACAGTAACATACCCCTCCCCAATGGGGAATGAGTGACCCTGGGGTAAAGAAATTCAGACTCTTGATAAAGAACCTTGGTACCTTTCTATCCATGAAGAAAACTCTACAAATTATCAAGAAGAAGATAGTTGAAATTGTAGCCAATTGGACTCCTTTTGGCCACTTTAGGTGAGAAGCATATGATTTGGTTCATCTTTGACTGCTTGAAGCTGCTTTAGTGGTTTTGGAGAAGAATGCCAAAATTGGAATTGTTCACGAACGCATGACGACAGAAAAAAGACAATCACAATAGGTAAACTGAGACTTTGTCTCGGGTGACCTCAAAATAATTTGGAAGTTGACATATCAACAATTTATTGCACAATGGAAACCTTTGTTAATATCTTACAAAATGATAAAGATACATAGACCAGTCATGTTTTACCTAGTTATTGGTGTACATACAGAATGATAAAGATACATAGACCAGTCATGTTTTACCTAGTTATTGACATACAGAATGAATCCTCAAAGAATGAGACATTACATACCAACATGTTAGCTAGTTTCTATATCATGTAAAACCAAACTTGGGAACCCTTGAGCTTCAGTATTAGAGTATTACCCCAGGTGTGGTTAACTGACTGGAAGTCACTCACACATTTACAGACTTCCATCTATCAGTAGTAAGATTATATCAAAATGCATGCAGTCCTTGTTATACAAATCACAGGTCTCTGACATCTAGTTATACACTCTGAAATGGAAGATTGAAACCATGTTACAAGTTATTACTTTTTCTAAATACCACATGTAGGATCATGATTTCAGTGATTCATAAAAAAACCAAAGTATAGTAAAGATGTGTCTAGTAATGCTAATGCGTCTACTGTAGATTGTTGTGTCTACTGTAAATTGGTGTGTCAACTGTAGATTGGTGTGTCTACTGTAGATTGGTGTGTCTACTGTAGATTGGTGTCTACTGTGGATTGGTATGGGTCTACTGTAGATTGTTGTGTCTACTGTAGATTGGTGTGTCTACCGTAGATTGGGGTGTCAACTGTAGATTGGTGTGTCAACTGTAGATTGGTACGTCTTAAGTAGATTGGTATGTCAACTGTAGAGTGGTATGTCTACAGTAGATTGGTATGTCTACTGTAGATTGGTGTGTCAACTGTAGATTTGTGTGTCTTCCGTAGATTGGTGTGACACCCGTAGATTGGTGTGTCTTCAGTAGATTGGTATGTCTACCGTAGGTTGGTGTATCTACCGTAGGTTGGTGTGTCTACTGTAGGTTGGTGTGTCTACCGTAGATTGGTGTGTCAACCGTAGATTGGGGTGTCAACTGTAGATTGATGTTGCAACTGTAGATTGGTGTGTCAACTGTAGATTGGTATGTCTACTGTAGATTGGTGTGTCAACTGTAGATTGATGTTGCAACTGTAGATTGGTGTGTCTACTGTAGATTGGTATGTCTACTGTAGATTGTTGTGTCTACTGTAAATTGATGTGTCTACTATAGATTGGTGTGTCTACTGTAGATTGGTATGTCTACTGTAGATTGTTGTGTCTACTGTAAATTGATGTGTCTACTATAGATTGGTGTGTCTACTGTAGATTGGTATGTCTACTGTAGATTAGTGTGTCTACCGTAGATTGGTGTGTCTACTGTAGATTGGTGTGTCAACTGTAGATTGGTGTGTCTACTGTAGATTGGGATGTCTACTGTAGATTGGTGTGTCAACTGTAGATTGGTGTGTCTACTGTAGATTGGTATGTCTACTGTAGATTGGTGTGTCTACTGTAGATTGGTGTGTCAACTGTAGATTGATGTTGCAACTGTAGATTGGTGTGTCAACTGTAGATTGGTGTGTCTACTGTAGATTAGTGTGTCTACTGTAGATTGGTGTGTCTACTGAGATTGGTATGTCTACCGTAGATTGGTATGTCTACCGTTGATTGGTATGTCTACCGTAGATTGGTGTGTCTACTGTAGATTGGTGTGTCTACCCTAGATTGGTGTGTCAACTGTAGATTGGTGTGTCAACTGTAGATTGGTGTGTC
>NW_018405639.1:129829-137628 GCF_002113885.1 Mizuhopecten yessoensis
TGTGTCTACTGTAGATTGGTATGTCTACTGTAGATTGGTGTGTCAACTGTAGATTGATGTTGCAACTGTAGATTGGTGTGTCTACTGTAGATTGGTATGTCTACTGTAGATTGTTGTGTCTACTGTAAATTGTTGTGTCTACTATAGATTGGTGTGTCTACTGTAGATTGGTATGTCTACTGTAGATTGGTGTGTCAACTGTAGATTTGTGTGTCTACCGTAGATTGGTGTGTCTTCCGTAGATTGGTGTGTCAACCGTAGATTGGTGTGTCAACTGTAGATTGGTATGTCTACTGTAGATTGGTGTGTCTACTGTAGATTGGTATGTCTACAGTAGATTGGTATGTCTACTGTAGATTGGTATGTCTACTGTAGATTGGTGTGTCTACTGTAGATTGGTGTGTCAACTGTAGATTGATGTTGCAACTGTAGATTGGTGTGTCAACTGTAGATTGGTGTGTCTACTGTAGATTAGTGTGTCTACTGTAGATTGGTGTGTCTACTGAGATTGGTATGTCTACCGTAGATTGGTATGTCTACCGTTGATTGGTATGTCTACCGTAGATTGGTGTGTCTACTGTAGATTGGTGTGTCTACCCTAGATTGGTGTGTCAACTGTAGATTGGTGTGTCTACTGTAGATTGGTGTGTCAACTGTAGATTGGTGTGTCTTCTGTAGATTGGTGTCTACCGTAGATTGATGTGTCTACCGTAGATTTGTGTGTCTATCGTAGATAGGTGTGTCAACTGTAGATTGGTGTGTCAACTGTAGATTGGTATGTCTACCGTAGATTGGTATGTCAACTGTAGATTGGTATGTCTACAGTAGATTGGTATTTCTACTGTATATTGGTGTGTCAACTGTAGATTTGTGTGTCTACCGTAGATTGGTGTGTCTTCCGTAGATTGGTATGTCTACCGTAGATTGGTATGTCTACCGTAGGTTGGTGTGTCTACCGTAGGTTGGTGTGTCTACTGTAGATTGGTATGTCTACCGTAGATTGGTATGTCTACCGTAGATTGGTATGTCTACCGTAGGTTGGTATGTCTACCGTAGGTTGGTATGTCTACCGTAGATTGGTATGTCTAAAGTAGATTGGTATGTCTAAAGTAGATTGGTATGTCTAAAGTAAATTGGTATGTCTAAAGTAGAATGGTATGTCTACAGTACGGATTGAGTATGTAATACTTAAGTGTGTCTACAGAATTGTACTGTTAAGATGTGTCTACAGAACTGTACAGGTAAGATGTGTTTACAGAACTGTAATGTCAAGATATGTCTACAGAACTGTACTGTTAAGATGTATCTATGGAATTGTCCTGTCTGCTGCTGAACTGTATTGTTCAATGTGTCTAAATAACTGTACTGTTAAGATGAGTCAACAGAACTGTACTGTTCAGATATGTCTACAGAACTTACAGTAAGACGTCTACAGAACTTACTATTAAGATGTATCTACGGAACTGTATTGTCTGCTGCTGAACTTTTATTGATCAATGTGTCGACAGAATTGTACTGTCAAGATGTTTCTACAGAACTACAGTCAAGGTGTGTTACAGAATATTACTGTCAAGATGTGTCTACAGAACTGTACTGTTAAGATGTGTCTACAGAACTGTTATGTTAAGATATGTCTACAGAACTGTTATGTTAAGATATGACTACAGAACTGTTATGTTAAGATATGTCTACAGAACTGTACTGTTAAGATGTGTACCGTTAAGATGTGTCTACAGAACTGTACTGTCAAGATGTGTCTACAGAACTGTACAGTTAATATGTGTCTACAGAACTGTACTGTCAAGATGTGTCTACAGAACTGTACTGGTAAGATGTGTCTACAGAACTGTACTGTCAAGATGTGTCTACAGAACTGTACTGTTAAGATGTGTCTACAGAACTGTACTGTTAAGATGCATCTTCAGAACTGTACTGAAAAGATGAGTCTACAGAACTGTACTGTCAAGATGTGTCTACAGAACTGTACTGTCAAGATATGTCTACAGAACTGTACTGTCAAGATGTGTCTACATAACTGTACTGTTAAGATGCATCTTCAGAACTGTACTGAAAAGATGTTTCTACAGAACTGTTATGTCAAGATGTGTCTACAGAACTGTACTGTCGAGATATGTCTACAGAACTGTACTGTCAAGATGGGTCTACAGAACTGTACTGTCAAGATATGTCTACAGAACTGTACTGTCAAGATGTGTCTACAGAACTGTACTGTCAAAATATGTCTATAGAACTGCACCGTTAAGATGAGTCTACAGAACTGTACTGTTAAGATACGTCTACAGAACTGTTATGTCAAGATATGTCTACAGAACTGTACAGGTAAGATGTGTCTACAGAACTGTTATGTCAAGATATGTCTACAGAACTGTTATGTTAAGATATGTCTACAGAACTGTTATGTCAAGATATGTCTACAGAACTGTACCGTTTAGATGTGTCTACATAATTGTACTGTTAATATATGTCAACATAACTGTTATGTCAAGATATGTCTACAGAACTGTACTGTTAAGATGTTTCTACAGAACTGTACTGTTAAGATGTTTCTACAGAACTGTACAGGTAAGATGTGTCTACAGAACTGTACAGTTAAGATGTTTCTACAGAACTGTACTGTCAAGATGAGTCTACAGAACTGTACTGAAAAGATGAGTCTACAGAACTGTGCCGTTAAGATATGTCTATAGAACTACTGTTAAGATGTGTCTACAGAACTGTACAGTTAAGATGTGTCTACAGAACTGTACTGTCAAAATATGTCTATAGAACTGCACCGTTGAGATGTGTCTACATAATTGTACTGTTAAGATGTGTCTACAGAACTGTACTGTCAAGATGTGTCTACAGAACTGTACAGTTAATATGTGTCTACAGAACTGTACTGTCAAGATGTGTCTACAGAACTGTACAGGTAAGATGTGTCTACAGAACTGTACTGTCAAGATGTGTCTACAGAACTGTACTGTTAAGATGTGTCTACAGAACTGTACTGTTAAGATGCATCTTCAGAACTGTACTGAAAAGATGAGTCTACAGAACTGTACTGTCAAGATGTGTCTACAGAACTGTACTGTCAAGATATGTCTACAGAACTGTACTGTCAAGATGTGTCTACATAACTGTACTGTTAAGATGCATCTTCAGAACTGTACTGAAAAGATGTTTCTACAGAACTGTTATGTCAAGATGTGTCTACAGAACTGTTATGTCAAGATGTGTCTACAGAACTGTTATGTCAAGATGTGTCTACAGAACTGTACTGTCAAAATATGTCTATAGAACTGCACCGTTAAGATGAGTCTACAGAACTGTACTGTTAAAATGTGTCTACAGAACTGTACGGTTAAGATGTGTCTACAGAACTGTAAGGTAAGATGTGTCTACAGAACTGTTATGTCAAGATATGTCTACAGAACTGTTATGTTAAGATATGTCTACAGAACTGTTATGTCAAGATATGTCTACAGAACTGTACCGTTTAGATGTGTCTACATAATTGTACTGTTAATATATGTCAACATAACTGTACGGTTAAGATATGTCTACAGAACTGTTATGTCAAGATATGTCTACAGAACTGTACCGTTAAGATGTTTCTACAGAACTGTACTGTTAAGATGTTTCTACAGAACTGTACAGGTAAGATATGTCTACAGAACTGTACCGTTTAGATGAGTCTACAGAACTGTACTGTTAAGATACGTCTACAGAACTGTTATGTCAAGATATGTCTACAGAACTGTACCGTTAAGATGTGTCTACAGAACTGTACTGTTAAGATGTTTCTACAGAACTGTACAGGTAAGATATGTCTACAGAACTGTACCGTTTAGATGAGTCTACAGAACTGTACTGTTAAGATACGTCTACAGAACTGTTATGTCAAGATATGTCTACAGAACTGTACTGTTAAGATGTTTCTACAGAACTGTACTGTTAAGATGTTTCTACAGAACTGTACAGGTAAGATGTGTCTACAGAACTGTACAGTTAAGATGTTTCTACAGAACTGTACTGTCAAGATGAGTCTACAGAACTGTACTGAAAAGATGAGTCTACAGAACTGTGCCGTTAAGATATGTCTATAGAACTACTGTTAAGATGTGTCTACAGAACTGTACAGTTAAGATGTGTCTACAGAACTGTACTGTCAAAATATGTCTATAGAACTGCACCGTTGAGATGTGTCTACATAATTGTACTGTTAAGATGTGTCTACAGAACTGTACTGTTAAGATGTGTCTACAGAAATGTACAGTTAAGAGGTGTCTATCTACATAATTGTACTGTTAAGATGTGTCTACAGAACTGCACAGTTAAGATGTGTCTACAGAACTGTACTGTTAAGATGTGTCTACAGAACTGTACAGTTAAGATGTGTCTACAGAAATGTAACGTTAAGATGTGTCTACATAACTGTACAGTTAAGATGTGTCTACAGAAATGTACAGTTAAGAGGTGTCTACAGAACTGTTATGTTAAGATGTGTTACAGAATTTATTCAAATGTGTCTACACTACTTTTGATGCAGCTACATATCTGTACTCTAAGAACACTACATATTTGCACTGTTAAGATGAATCAAACAGCTTGTTGAGTTCCTGTGATATCTCCTTAACTCTTTCTAAAATGCAGTCTTTTTCTTCTTCTTTTATTCGGTGTCCGAGTTTTTGGAGAAACTTGTCTGGATGCCATCTAATCTGTTGTTCTCGTAGATACTTTCGGTATGTCTCCTTATCTGAGGGTGATATGTCACAGAATAGTCGCTTACTGATATCTGTTACTTCTGACTCAAAAGGCCAGGGAATGTCATTAAAACCTAAAGGAGTTACATCTTTGCTTGAAAGCAAACTCTTTATGTTTTCCTCATAGTCTTGTTTTTTCCGTCGAACTCGTAATTCTTTTATTCTCCTCTGCTCATCATCATATTTCTGTTTCATCTTTTCACGAGCTTTTTCCAAATCGTCCTCTGCAGAAGTTTTCTTATTTTTTGGCTCCTCTTTTGACCTTTGACCTGTGTTGCTATATTTACGTTTGTTGTGGACCTCCCTGGCCATCCTCTCGCACCATTCATCATAGGTCTCCTCATTAAAATCTCCTTCAAAGTATTCTGTAAAGTAATAATCAACACAGCTTCTTGATTTAGACAGTAACACGATATAACAAGAGTACCGCGGGGCGGAACAATATACTCCCGTCAAATGCCATATAGTGTTATATACTTTCTTACATTGAAATAAGATCTGCATCTTTCAAAGAGTGGTTAGTTGACATGCTATAACAAGAGGCCCAGAGAGCCTGTATCGCTCACCTGAATATGTTTAAAATAATCGGTATGAAGTAAAGATATAGCACTCCATGGAAGGTGCTGTAAGTACATATGAAATTTCAGAAAGATCCATCCAGTACTTGAAATATAGCGAGAACAAACTTCAAACAGAGCCCCACCTCTATGCCCCTAGTGGGGTCATACCCACCGTTTATACAAAATTGAGTCCCCTTGACCCAAGGATGCTCCTGTCTAAATAAGGATAAAATCCAGTCATTCGTACAGAAGAAGGATTTTAAAGGTTTTACCTCTATTTCCCCTAAAGGGCCCCATCTCTCTGCCTCCAGGGGGGTCAGACACACCGTTTATACAAAATTGGTTCCCCTACACCCAAGGATGCTTCATACCAAATTTGGACAAAATGTTTCCCCAATTGGGCCCCTCCTCTCTTCTGCCCCCGGGGGGGGGGGCACACCTGGCTCAGGTCCCTGAGGGGCCAGACGCACAGTTTATACAAAATTGAGTTCCTTTAGCCAAAGATGCTTCAGACCAAATATGGAACAAATCCTTTCATTCCTACAGAAGAAGAAGGATTTTAAAGAATTTGCTACATTTCCACTATTGGGCCCCGCCCCTCAGCCCCCAGGGGGGGCTCACCCACCATTTATACATTATTTGTTCGCCTTCACCCAAGAATGCGTCAGCCCAAATATGGAGCAAATCCTTTTATTCCTACAGAAGAAGAAGGATTTTAAAGAATGTGCTATGTTTCCCCTATTGGGCCCCGCCCCTCAGGCCCCTAGGGGGCCAGACCCACGGTTTATACAAATTGGTTCCCCTTTACCCAAGGATACTTCAGACAAAATATGGAACAAATCCTTTCATTCCTACAGAAGAAGAAGGATTTTAAAGAATTTGCTATGTTTCCCCTATTGGGCCCCATCCCTCAGCCCCGAGGGGGGCCAGACCCACCATTTATACAAAATTTGTTACCCTTCCCCCAAGGATGCTTCTGACCAAGTTTGGTCAAAATCTACTTGGCCGTTTAGGCAAAGTAGTGTTTTAAAGGAAAAGTTGATCGATTGATGGGCGGATGACGGACTAGGTGAGCTAAAAATGTAGGAGAAAATCTCTGGATAAAAAAAATCAAATACTGAAATGAACAAAGGGCAATAACTTTTGCAAAAATTGTCGAATCAAAATGAGCTCGAAGGAGACCTTGTTTTTTCCTCCTCCAAGCTCATAAAAACTCATAAATGACCTGAAGTTTTCCACTCTCCTCATAAAAATTCACAGAGATCTGGATTTGACATACTTGTATAAACCTACTAGAGACTTGGTACCTCCTCATACAAACTTACCTGTGACCTTGATTTGACATTCTCTTACTCATATAAACCTACTAGAGACTTGGTACCTTCTCATACAAACTTACCAGAGACCTTGATTTTAACACCCTCCTGTTCACACTCATAGTGATACTCCTGGAAGATCTTCTGTTGCCATTCCTGCTCTGAGGGGGAAGAACAGTCTACAGTTTCTGGTGTCTCATACCATGTCTGGAACTGCAAATACAATTTGTTTTAGTTATATGGCCTGATGACATTGTGTGTTAACACTACAGACAATACCTCCTGGCCTGATTACATTGCACTTACACCACAGACAATACCTCCTGGCCTGATGACATTGTGTGTTGACATTACAGATAATACCTCCCTGGTCTGATGACATTGTGTTAACACTACAGACAATACCTCCTGGCCTGATGGCATTGTGTGTTAACACTACAGACCATACCTCCTGGCCTGATGGCATTGTGTGTTAACACTACAGACAATACCTCCTGGCCTGATGATAATGTGTGTTAACACTACAAACAATACCCCCTGGCTGATGACATAGTGTGTTTACACTACAGACAATACCTCCTGGCCGGATGACATTGTGTGTTAACACTACAGACAATATCTCCTGGCCTGATGGCATTGTTAATTAACACTACAGACTATACATCCTGGCCTGATGATATTGTGTGTTAACACTACAGAAAATACCTCCTGGCCTGATGACATTGTGGGATAACACTACAGACAATACCTCCTGGCCTGATGACATTGTGTGTTAACACTATAGACAATACCCCCATGGCCTGATGGCATTGTGTGTTAACATTACAGACAATACCTCCTGGCCTGATGACAATGTGTGTTAACACTACAAACAATACCCCCTGGCTGATGACATTGTGTGTTTACACTACAGACAATACCTCCTGGCCTGATGCCATTGTGTTTACACTACAGACAATACCTCCCAGCCTGATGACATTGTGTGTTAACACTTATACCTC
Organism: Mizuhopecten yessoensis; assembly: GCF_002113885.1. Lineage (NCBI taxonomy): Eukaryota > Metazoa > Mollusca > Bivalvia > Pectinida > Pectinidae > Mizuhopecten > Mizuhopecten yessoensis. The sequence goes on from NW_018405639.1 coordinate 137,473, forward strand.
CTAGCCTGATGAGATTGTGTGTTAACACTACAGACAATACCTCCTGGCCTGATGCCATTGTGTTTACACTACAGACAATACCTCCCGGCCTGATGACATTGTGTGTTAACACTAATACCTCCTAGCCTGATGAGATTGTGTGTTAACACTACAGAC
>NW_018405639.1:141241-176537 GCF_002113885.1 Mizuhopecten yessoensis
AATACCTCCTGGCCTGATGACTTTTGGCGTTGTTGTTTTTCCAGAAGTCTGTCCAACAGATCTCTACAGCTCGTTCCATAATCATCAACCTCCTCTGTCAGAAACGGACACTTTTCTAGTTGAGGCAGGATAAGTTCATTGTAAACTGTAACATAAATTTCATAACACATACATTAAAATACATACATTGTATGATTTTCGTGTGGATGTTTTACTAAAATCTATGTAGTTTTACAAATGGTACTACATACTTGTATGGACGTTGGTGCTTGCTTCCTTGAGTCCCCGGCGGAGAGCAAGGTGTACTGGTGTATTGCCGTCCTCATCGGTGCTATACGGGTTCACACCAACCTCCAGTAAATACCTACAACACAATCATCCAATTAACACCAATTAGCAACCATCATCATAAAGTTATCCAATTAAAACCCTTCATGACAAGGCTGTCAAATAACATCTCAGGTGCTGGACACACAGAAATCACATGATGATGTGTATTTGCTGTATGATAGTATAGTATATACACATTATCACATCATATTAGTGTGTCTAGCACCTGTGGACAACACAAGATGTTCGCCATTAAACAATTTCTGTAATTACAGAACAGACATCATCACACTATCACTTTAAAACAATTTGCCTGAAGCATAACATAACTTGGGCGGATTGGTCGGGTGGTTAACACTCCGACCTTTCAAGCAGGCCGCCGGGGTTTGATCCCCGAAGTCGTCGTATGCATGGATATTCAGAGAAAGTGTTTTTCTCCTGCCCACACAACTCCCAACAACCCAGGTGGAGTATAAATTGGTCTGGGATGGATGTTGAGGTATCTGTGCTGTAGCATTCAAGTGAGGTGGCACTATAAATGATGCCTTTGGAAGCACGGTCCAACTACAAACAGGACACATCACATCTCCAGCACACACGCAGGCATATATACACATAGTCATAGGGAGATATTAGCCAGGTGGCATAGGACTAGTAGTTAGCGCCTAATAAGGCAGCTCCTGTGAATTCCTCAAAATTGTATTTATTAATGTATGCTAATTGTATTAATTGTATATATATGTACTGTAAAGCGCTTTAGAGTGGCTTATTTTAGCTAGATAGGGTGCTACCGGTATATCAAATGTTGTATATTATCATTATTATTATTATTTATAACTTACACAGATAAAACAGCATGCTCACCATTAAATGATGTCTAATAGTTCTATGCTACAACAAATAAGGTAGACAACACAACAAACTCACCGACACACACCGCCAAGCCCATATTTACTACAGTAATGGAGGAGATTGCGGCGCTTGGACAATTCTACAGTTGTGAGGTCAATGTTATGCTTGGCTACATAGGACCGCATGCGTGCCGGTCGGTCCTCCTTGGTGTAACGCTTTAGTTTGTACACTTGACAGTGTGAACATTTTTGCTTCCCCATCATTTAAAAACACTGCAATGATATCAATCAACACTACATTTAAGTCTTAAGAAGTAAGTTTTATGTAAGCTCTAAATTGCTTTCAGTTGAATTCATGATCATTATAAAGTCAATATAAATGCCATCTGGAAATTAATTCAGAGATTTCATACAGTTTGTTAGCTTTTCAAAATAATGTAAACATTTTTTTTTCATAAAACAGAGCTATAAAGGGTAAGTTTTTTTGGGGTTTTTTATTCAACTTTTTTTCATAATCACATTTTACTACAGTTACATGCACATTACAATTGTTTGATATAACTATTTTCATTCTGTAACTATATACCCATCAGAATCGGTATATATATATATATATATATATATNTCATTTCTATTTTGAATACATTTAGATGTGAAGTTATCGACAGGAATATATGGCTCTAAAGACTTTACCCAAAATATATTAACAATGTCAGCTCAGTTAAGCAAGTAAATGATTGATAAAAATCCATTTGCATTTGATTTTTTCTTGCTTTTTGTTGTGATAGGCATACAGACCCATATCTTCTATTTTATTATAAAACTTAAGGTATGTTTTCCCTTCCAGAAAGGTAGGAGCTGTGTTTTTTAACTTACATGAATATATATAGTATCTCATAATGAGCAATAAAAAATTAATCTTGTCTCCATGTTCTTTTTCTATTACACCAAAAATAAAAGTTGTTGTGTGTTTGGGCAAGGTAATTTGGTACTTATTTTCTAGCATATCTATCAGCCATAACCAAAAAGTTTTTATTATACTGCATTCCCAAAAAAGATGCATATAATAAGTTTCTCTCTCATTTGTACAAAATATGCATCTTTCAGTTTCAGCTAATTTGCATCTCATTCATTTTGTATAAAGGGTAAGTTGCTCTTAAAATTACCATCATGATGTCAGAATAGTCTGAGATACTTGCCAATCTCTCAATCATTTTACAAGGGAAAAATCTAGGGCTGTGAACATACATGGGAAAACCAGTAATTGAAATACACAGACATACCATATAATATCCAAATACAGAAATGAAATATCATTGTGTAGCAAATTCTTTCAAAAGCTTACTTTCACGTATCTGCTAGCTGGTGTTTTAACTTTGCAAATTCACTGCACATTCCAACAGGTATGCCAGTATCAGGCTATTATTAATGTCAATGTTCCCAAAATGGGACACTTTTGAGAAAGTGGTGTATTGCAACTCAAAGAAGTATTTTTATATAAATAATTTTCACTACAAGATACTTTTATGTTAATTTAACTGTGTATCAACTTTAATGGCTGCTGATTATGGTTACAGCACGATCATTTCATTTGTTTACATTATGAATGTGGTCTGCTTGTTATCATATGGCTGCAAGTATTGTAGGACCGTCGACTGCACTTAGAGTGCAGTGCTGTGTTTCCAATCCATATCATTCGGGTTATTGTCTTACCTTCCGTTGTTTGGAAGTTGTGATTACGACATTTCAACCACAAATGTCTTCAATACACATCACACATGACATTTCTACGTTTTGATTAAAAATGTACGAGACGTCTTCCCGTCGTTTGAATGAACTTCCGGTGAGCCTCGAAGTGAAACCGAAAGTAGACATATGTTTATATCTCAAGTAAACCAGATTAAATCGTTTTTACGATGCCATTTTGTTCTTTGTCTAGCAAAGTAATGGTAATGAAACTTAATTTCCATATTTAATTCACCATATTTTGCAAATCATTCCTAGGAGAAATATGAAAATCATTGTCGGATACGATGCTGTAGGTTTAGAAATTTAGTTTGTTGATGCAGAAAGCTAAACAGAGTAATGATTTACTGACCATCTGTCCATTTACTGACCATCTGTCAATTTACTGACCATATGTCCATTTAGTCCATTTAGGACTCATCGGTGGCACAATGGCCAAAAGAATGAAATTAAATAATATTCACGAATTCATATGCACAAATCAGCGTCATTATTACATGATGGCTTGTACAGATCAGTGCTTTTACAATGGATTTTTTTTTAAATTCATAGAAAAAAAAGAGATCACATAAATATCTTGGTGTCCAACACCGTACAAATGTATAATATTAACAAGAGGGCCCTGAAACATCTTTGTGTCAAACACCGTACAAACGTATAATATTAACAAGAGGCCCCTGAAAGATCTTGGGGCCAAAACCCGTACAAATGTATAATATTAACAAGAGGCACCAGAAAGATCTTAGTCTCCTACTCCGTACAAATGTATAATATTAACAAGGTCCCAGAAGGATCTTGGTGCCAAAACCCATACAAATGTATAATATTAACAAGGTCCCAGAAGGATCTTGGTGCCAAAACCCGTACAAATGTATAATATTAACAAGAGGCATCAGAAAGATCTTGGTGCCAAAACCCATACAAATGTATAATATTAACAAGAGGCACCAGAAAGATCTTAAACTTCTACTCCGTACAAATGTATAATATTAACAAGAGGCCCCTGTAAGATCTTGGTGTCAAACACCGTACAAATGTATAATATTAACAAGAGGTCCCTGAAACATCTTTGTGTCAAACACCGTACAAATGTATAATATTAACAAGAGGCCCCTGAAAGATCTTGGTGCCAAAACCCGTACAAATGTATAATATTAACAAGAGGCACCAGAAAGATATTGGTGCACAACTTCATAAGATCGTCATTGGTCCTTTGTAAGATAGATCTTTTCTCTTCTTATTTCTTACCTGTTAGATTCATAGTCTTGTCAACAGTAAATGCACCTTGTGGCGACTTGTGAGCAAAACTTCACACTGCTGTGTATGACATTGGCCTTTCAAAGTGAAGTTGTTATTTTACCTATTTACTTTCCTACATATGAAATTTGAAAAAAAAACACCTGTCAGATTCCTTATGAGAAATAGCAATAACAAACTTTATCTGTCAAAACCAAGACGGCTGCCCGACGGCCATCTTGTTCTTCTATCAGTCTTAAGTTGAACTATGCGCAACTAGGGACCGAAGGAAACCTACATTTGAATTTTAGAAATATTTGCCAAGTACATCTTTAGAAATAGCGTTAATAAGCCATACCTTACAAAATACAAGATGGTTGTCTGGCGGCAAACCCTTTCCTTAGGTAACAGTCAAGGAATGTGAGACAAAATACTAACTTACTGGCAAGCTCTTCCAGTGATGAGGTATAACCCGGAAACGCGTTCACAAGTTCAGCGACGTCATGATCAGTGACTAAATGGATGACCGCACATCACGTTACATTTGGTGGCAGCGGTGGGATTCTGGTATCATATAAGGTCGATTTCTGGCGGATAGGGAAGGTGCATTGGTACTCAGGGAGGATCCAAGGAATTCCCAGGCTAAGTCTCGGGACGAGACTTCTCGGACAGGGGAATGGTGTAAAAGCCAAGGAATATGAGGTAAAAAAATACTGCCTTACCGGCAAGCTAGCTTTCTCAGTGATGTGGTATAACATGGGGACACGCTCGTAAGTTCAGCAAAGTTGAGCACGGTCAGTGGCTGTATGGGTGATCGCTCTGCATAGATCAGTATCAGAATGAAGCATGCACAACTAAGGAACAAGGGTAACCTACCCAGGAAATTTGAGAAAGATCTGTTGAAATGACACTAATAAACTTGAACTCACGAAAACCGAGATGGCTACATTGTGGTCATCTCGTTTTCAGATCAGTCTCCAAATGAAACATACAAGGGAAGCCTACATATGAAATTTGTGAAAGATCTGTCAGGTATTTTTTGCGAAATAACTCAAACAAACTTGAACATATGTACCAATTGGAACTTACATATGGAATTTGAGATATGTTCATTTAGCATGTTTTAGTAAAATATCGATAACAATAATCAAGATAATTTGGATTCCGGTTGCGCACGCAGAAATGGTGTATTGAAAGAAAATTCTCGGCAACAACTCTCATCAGAAAAGTAGTTTAACTACATATAATATAATTGATCGAACGTCAAGGTTTGGTGAGAATGTAGAGAATACATATATAAAGAGATACATCAAGTCATTTTAAGGTGTGATCTTCAAGGAAATAAAGATGACGACGTGATAAGGTGTAGGGGACCATTGTTTACCTTTCTAGCACCGTGTCGCGGGAGACTAGTCAGGTGCATACTACGATCTGGACTTGGTAAATTACCAAAAATCAACAACTTTATATTTCCGGGACACAGTAGAACCTACTAAATGAGTCTATCCAGGCTCTCGAAATATCTGGACAAAACCGAAGAAGACGTCGAAAGACTGTTCAAAAATAGTCAGTTTTCCCGCCATCTTGTGTTTGTGTCGGACAGCAAAGGGAGGCAACTACGTGACCAACAAAAGGGACACGGTGTCTCAGAAATTAACTGGAACATCAAACCAGGAAAAGGTACCAGTTACCTTGTAAATTTCATCTTCGAAAATGTAGACCTGCTTGTAAAAACACACGGTGCTATTCTACTCGCGATCTGGTCCGGGACATGCGATTTAACACGCAAGGTAAGTGGCAAATACATTGACTTAAACCATTCCATCTTGCCTGAGGATATCACAAACCAATACAAAAGGCTACACTCATTAAAAGTGCGATATGGAGACAAAATAAGGATTGTCATCCTAGAGTGCCCCCACTACTCAATAAAATCTTGGAACATATTTAAAGGACACAGTAACTGCGAACTCTTTAAGGACAGCGACCAGACACTGCGTTCCAGAGTAGATCAGCTAAACGAGGGAATCCGCAATATCAACCAAACTGTATTAGGAATATGTGCACCGAAATTCTCTGAGGACCTGTGTACTTCGCGGAAAAGTAGAAAAGGCAGGACTACAACCAAGGTATCGTACGTTCTACTGAAAGATGGAGTCCCCCCTGGACCCACACTGGCCTTATACTGGATGAGGAGGGTGCTACTAACCCTAGTTAAAAATTACTGTACCTGAACCCAACAATACATGTGGGATTAAAACCTCATAAACATTATATTCAAATATATTCAAACATATATATATTAAAAATGGATTCAAACATAGGCTACAGTAGCAGCGAGGAGGACAGCTGTCAAAATCTCCAGGTAGGCAAAAGAAGACGAGACGATCACACAGACATGGAACTATTAACCTGTGGTAAATGTGAAACACTTCTAACAACCGAAGCAGGTTTCATTATGTGTGACTGTTGTGGTCTACTATTCTGCCAAGATTGCTCAAAATTGCCCAAGGAAGTTTACAGACACCTCGTAGTCAACAATATCGCGAGTGTAACCTTCAACTGTAAATCATGCAAGCGCATTCAACCCACGCTAAAAAACATTGATGACTCAATGAAAGCCCTAAACATCTCCAATGAGAAACGTATCAGAGGCATTGATACTAGAATATCAAAACTAGAAACCGACACCACTCGTCGAATAAGCCAGGAGATAAAACAAATCACAGGAGAGTATAGAGGCAAAGATGGAGAATAGTGTTAAGGCCATGGTGGATGCAAGGAACAAGGAATTGGAAGAAAGAAAAAACAAGGCGAACAGTATCGTTCTTTTCAATGTTCCGGAACAATCCGATCCTGTCCCACTAACAAACAAGGCGCGAGACGAAAATGTCATCAGGAAAATCAGTGAAGCCTTGGAAGTACAGAACCTGGCCATACTGGCACACTTCAGGATGGGCAAAAAGAAACCAGACTTTACAAGGCCTTTAGTAGCTGTCCTTGGAGAGAAAAAGCAAAGGAAAACATAACTAGAGAAAGCCAGGCTGATTAAGAACAGGATGGAAGGAGTTTTAAAACGGGTTGTGCTAACTAGGGACTTAACTCAGGATCAACGGAGGGAGAGGAAAGAAAAGCTAGAGAATAGAGAGCAAACTGCAAAGAAAGTGCTGGCTGGACCCCCACATCAAACATCACCACCAACCAGTGGTAAACTTACGCAAGGGGCGAGTGGTCACCTGATGGATGGGGATTGCTCCGCCTCAGGCCCACCCGTCCCCCAAGTAGGTAATCCACATCGCCAAATAACACACAGCCAAGACACCTACTATCACAGCAACACGAACCTAGCTCAGGATTGGAACCTCACTCCCAATAGACCAACCAACACAGGATATAGAACTTCCAGTGGTAATCCTACGGAGGGGACGAGTGGTTACCTGACGGTTGGGGATTGCTCCGCCTCGGGCCTACCCGTTCCCCAAGTGGGTAACCCACATTGACAAAAGACTCCCATCCCAGGCCCTAATTTCCACAGAAATAGGAACCAATTTGGCCCACAGGCAGTCCGTGATCTGAACTTCATGACTCCAAATAGATTGACCGGCACAGAATATGGAACGGGCTTCCCACTAAGCCCCATCATCAGGCCTAGCGTACTTACAAATGCTGTACAAGACTGTCAAGACTCGTCAATTTTTGAAAACACCACGCTAATGGACCAGGACAGCACCCTTATCTACAGACAGCAACAGATCAGATATACAACACCACGACAGTGTAACTGAAGAACCCACCTCACCAGAAGTAAAAAGAGCATAGGAAAACAGTTTTACCCTTTTAAACAGAAGTGTCTCATTTTATGAACAGACAGAATCCCTAAACGTATACTACTCCAACGTAGACGTGCTAACCTCAACTAAGAAATTAGAACTTTGCGAATACATCAGTACTGAAAACCCGGATATCATCTGCCTCACCGAGATTTTTCCAAAACTTACAAACCTACCCGTGGATACCCAGTCCTACCAATTAGAAAACAACACAGCCTTTTTCGGAAGTGATAAAATCAGAGGAGTTGTGATCTACACCAAAAATACCCTGTGTACGGAACTGGTCACAACAGAACAAGATGAACTATGCCAGGAATATGTAGCATGCACAGTCAGGCTCAACGGAACCGACCAACTTAAGATATGCTGTGTATATCGGAGCCCAAACAGTTCCACCGAAAACAACAACAAGATAAACCGACTAGTAGCAAAGCTGGATGCCACTAACACTACCCACATACTTCTGCTGGGTGACTTTAACTACAAGGAAATCGACTGGGAAAGGCAAATATCCCTAACCAGTGTGAACAACCCTACCAGTTTATTCCTTGAAAGCATCCGTGACAATTTCCTCTATCAACATATCCAACAACCAAAAAGGTATAGGGAAAATCAGATCCCCTCCATATTGGATCTAATATTCACCAACGAAGAGGGAATGGTCCAGGACGTAGACTACAGGGAAGGACTGGGTAAAAGTGACCATTTGGGAATCCAATTTAAACTCATCTGCTATTCAGATCCTCCTACTGAACATAACAACTTTTCAAAAAAGAACTTTTTCAAAGGTGACTATGAGAGCATTAACCAATCCTTAGGCGATATTGACTGTACTCATCTAGAATCTAACCAAGGAGTAGAAGAAACCTGGAACAACCTTACTGGTTTTCTCCAAAATTGTATTGACAAATTCATACCGGTGAGTAAGGGATGTATCACCAGGAAATTCCGCAACCGAGAACTGAATCTAGAGGCAAAAACGGCCATATCTGCAAAAAGGCGTCATTGGATTAAATATCTCCACTGTAAAACTACTGAGAACTTTGTGAAATACCAGGAAACCAGAAATATCGCAACAAAGGCAGTACGCAAATCTAAATACCACTACGAGGAAGATCTGGCAGCGAAAATCAAAACAAATCCAAAACTTTTCTGGACCCACGTACGATCAAAAACCAAAGTCAAATCAAGCATTGGAGGAATACAAAAACCGAATGGCGAATTTACTATCGACAATAAAGACACAGCCGACACCCTAAACAACTTCTTTGCAAGTGTTTTTGTTAAGGACCAGGATACACCACTACCACCCCTTCCTAGGAGAAACTTTCACGAACCCTTGGTAGATATTGACATTACAGAGGATTCTGTAATAAAGGCGATCAAACGGATTAACCCAACTAAATCACCAGGGCCGGACAATCTCCATCCAAAACTTATCTCCGAAACAGCTGAGGCCTTAAAGAAACCACTACAAATTGTTTTCAAGAAATCCCTGGAAAACTCCCAACTACCAACATCATGGAAAGAGGCAACAGTTACACCAATTTTTAAGAAGGGATCGAAAAAGGACCCCGGCAATTACAGACCTATCAGCTTAACGTCTGTACCATCAAAAATTATGCAACGGCTCATAAGGGACAAAATCCTCACCCACATGAATACAAATAATCTATTCACGCCGCATCAACATGGATTTAGGCCAGGGAAATCGTGCTCCACACAGCTACTCGAATCCTTGGAAGACTGGTATAGTGGACTGGAAGCTGGATACAACATAGATGTAATCTATTTAGACTTCAGTAAAGCTTTCGACAAAATTTCTCATCGCTTTCTTCTACACAAGCTTGAACAGTATGGAATAGGGGGCAAAATTCTAAGTTGGATAAGTGCTTTTCTGGATAACATGGTACAACGAGTAACAATAAGCGGGACTACTTCTAACATAAAGTCTGTCACAAGTGGGGTACCACAAGGAAGTGTTCTTGGACCGATACTGTTTCTAATCTACGTCAACGACATGCCTGATATGTTAAACTGCACAATAAAACTATTCGCAGACGACACTAAACTTTCAGCGAAAATATCATCACTAGAGGACCGGCATAATCTACAAGACAACATTACCAGCATGTGTGAGTGGACCCAAACTTGGCTAATGCAACTGAACACAACAAAATGTAAGCACCTGGAAATAGGACGAAGTCAAGGAGACCACGAATACAGACTAACCAAAGATGGAACCGAGACAACGATAACAAGAGTGGAATCCGAGAAGGACCTAGGTGTTCACATAGACAACCAACTAAAATTCAGTACCAATGCAAACTCAGCAGCAGCAAAATCAAACAGGATGCTTGGCATAGTTTTTAGGACCTTTACGTATATGAGCCCGGAAATGTTCCTAACCTTATACAAGACCATTATTCGGCCTCATCTGGAATATGCAACGCCAGTCTCGTCACCAATACTTATTCGTGACAAAACCATCATTGAAAATGTCCAAAGACGTGCAACCAAAAGGGTACCAACTTTTAAAAATCTACCCTATGAGGAGCGACTTAGGCTACTTGGATTACCGACCTTGGAATATAGAAGGGAACGTGCCGACCTAATTCAAACATACAAAATTCTAAATAACATCGATGTCCTAGACAAAGAAAAACTATTCACGGAAACAGGGAGAACTTTAACCAGGGGGCACTCCAGGAAACTCTACAAAAGACCATTTAGACTGTACAAATATGGTCAATTCTTCAGCAATAGAGTGGTGAATCTGTGGAACTCTTTAACAGACGAGGTAGTAAATTCCCCAACTCTAAACACCTTTAAGACTCGTCTTAACAACCACTGGAAGCAACACCCAGCCAAGTTCAAACCATCTTTTTATTAGACACTGTGTGACATTCTGATATGAACAGTGATACTGATAGTAGTGTGAACAGTGTATTTTAACCATACTTTTAACTATATAGGAGAGGAACTTTACTGGGAGATACGTAACTCCATATCAAACTTACTACGCGTTAATGAAATAACGTTTGTAAATAGCAACTAGAAGTCAATAGTACGCGAAAGTACGTTATACTATTAAGTAGAGAAGAAGATACATCTATACAAGCCCCGGCTTACCATTGATGTCAACTGAGCGAAACTGAGCGAAAGAATGACCACGGACGACAGACGGTTAAAATGGCGCACTAACTGAAGATTTGGACAATAATTAGGCTTTTTTAACCTGGAAGCCAAACAAAGTACAGACCCTTATGATGCTTTAATTCATTAATCACTCACCAGTGGTAGAAGGGCAAACTAATAAAAATTCTTATGAAAAGTTAATATACAATTTGCATGATTCTCAGCTTATAAAATGGTGATGACCTAAGAGTAAGCAAAGAGAAATGCATGAAGGCTTGTAGTCTTCATTATGTCGGACATTTGGTTAGATTATTGTTCATCTACTTATAAGTATTAGGACAGGACAACCAGTATTCATAAGGAAAACTTCTACTATAATGGTTAAAATCCAAAGGAAATTTTAATTCACATATTCCAATTTTACACCATAGCAATAAATAAGAAGTCGTTGTCACCATATTAACACATACATCTGTCTATTGTTTTTACCCACGAAGCATCATTCAAGATAGGTGCCGAGACGGTAACCCGCAACTTAATTTCACAAAAACTGCCATCTGAGGCCGTCTACATTTCTAATAGCGGTCACTTTCGCATCGTTATGTTACATAATTGTCTTCACATAGAGCATGCACCCCATCACTTAGTTTTCATCACTAGTTGAATATATCATTTGACATAGAAAACTCTGTAGAAGTCTTACTGCACACCACTCCCTGACATCGGGTCAGAATCGACGAGAACTTCAGGATCGATCAGTCTGATGTCGTCAAATGTAGTTAGATCAAACAACAGGATCTATGTAAAATAAGAAAAACAATATCAAACAAGGTCAAAAACAGAAAAAAATAAAGCTACAGGCCTCACATGTTACAAACATTGTTTTTATCGTTTTACTTTTGAGGTCTTGAACATGGGTAAACGTAATTTATTTGAACAAACTTGGTAGTCTGTCATTGCAGTATGTTACTGGCTAAATGCCATCACCCTGGACCGCTTGGTCAAACATTTGACCCCTGTGACGACATTGAAAGTGGGTCAAGTTCATTCATTCGAACAAACTTGGTAGCAATTTATTCTAGCACCAATATCAATATACTGGGTCTTTTTGCTATTGAGAAGATTTTTGACAATTTTTAAAAAGATCTTACCCCGGTAACCTTTAAAATTGGTCAAGGTTTTTCATTTGAACAACTTTGTAACCATTTATCTCTGCATGCTACTCTCCAGATCTCATCACCCTGGGCAATTGGCTGATGCAGAAGAAGCTGTTTGAGATTTTTTGATCATTTGACCACAGTGACTTTGAAAGGGGTCAAGATCATTTATTTGAACAAACTTGGTAGCAATTTACCCCAGCATGCTACTCGCCAGAAATTGAGAAGGAGTCGTTTAAGTTTAGTTTTTTTAACTTGACTCTAATGATAATGAAAGTGGATCAAGGTCATTCAGTTGAACAAAAATGTAGCCCTTCATTCCAGCAAGGTCAAATGTCACCAAACCCTCCAGTCATTATCGTAGAAAATACATATATACGCTTCAAAAGAATATGACTTTCCAACTTTTTTTCGCAAATCAATCTTGCATGAAAACATTAACTGGTCAAAAACTCCCCGTGCCGATGGAAACTCACAAAGAACCATCACACCAATACGCATTGTCAAAATGTGTCGCACGTCTAGCTGCAAAACAAGCAGAGAAGCCGGAGCCCCGTGTAACGACCACCCGGTAAGTGAATCAGGAGTCCCCGTGTAACGACCACCCGGGAAGTGAATCAGGAGTCCCCGTGTAACGACCATTCGGGAAGTGAATCAGGAGTCCCCGTGAAACGACCACTCGGTCAGTGAATCAGGAGCCCCCGTGCAACGACCACTCGGGAATCAGGAGGCCCCGTGTAACTCCCACTCGGTAAGTGAATCAGGAGTCCCCGTGTAACGACCATTCGGGAAGTGAATCAGGAGTCCCCGTGTAACGACCACTCGGTCAGTGAATCAGGAGCCCCCGTGTAGCGACCACTCGGGAATCAGGAGGCCCCGTGTAACGAGCACTCGGGATGACGATTGGATACGGCTGCTGCCGCGAGGACACTGCTCGGACATTGTGTATCTGCCCTAACTATCCAAACCGCTTGAAAGTGACCAGATGAACAGTACGGCGCTCTAACACTGGACACATCTGGACACGCCATCTTCGTACTATTTGTATTAACCTGGCCCATACCAACCCTTAGTGGGCGTTACGAGGGTCATTCAATATATTCTGTCACTAGTATCAGGAATCACAAGTATGTTTTATATATATTTTTCATCTTTCTATTGCACTACCCAGATAATTCCTAGAGATATACAATTTCCCAGATAACATTTTATTTAGAAAAGGAAAAAAGGAAGAAGTCACAGGGACTTACACCTGGTGAATAAGATGGGTGGTTAATATGCGCTACAGTCTTGCTTAAAAAACACACGTATAATATTGCTCTTGTAGGATGAGGCATTGTCGTAAATAAGCTGGATGCGATTCAAACCTTTTCTTGTTATTCATGTAGAATCTTTTGACAGACTTCAGTGCTTTGTCTCTTTGCAGTGATGGTTTCCCCTTCATTGCACGATATCTGAATCAAAGGCCCACTAGAATTGGAACAAATGGCATACAAAACGTTCTTGCCGCTTTTTATACGTCTTGATCACTGGTTTTTCTTGATTTCGCACACACTGCTTGTTATAAAAGCGACTCTGGGGTTAAAAGTAATACACCTAGGTCTCTTTAATTTCAAGCACTTAGTCAGAATGTGATGAGTGCACTGCCTTCTGAAGTGCTAACCATATGAAAACAGTATACCGGCTATCTCAGAGACAGTATACAGGCTATCTCAGAGACAGTATACCGGCTATGTCAGAGACAGTATACCGGCTATCTCAGAGACAGTATACCGGCTATGTCAGAGACAATATACCGGCTATCTCAGAGACAGTATACCGGCTATCTCAGAGACAGTATACCGGCTATCTCAGAGACAGTATACCGGCTATCTCAGAGACAGTTTACCAGCTATCTCAGAGACAGTATAATGACTATCTCAGAGACAGTATACCGACTATGTCAGAGACAGTATACCGACTATCTCAGAGACATTATACCGGCTATCTCAGAGACAGTATACCGGCTATGTCAGAGACAATATACCGGCTATCTCAGAGACAGTATACCGGCTAGCTCAGAGACAGTATACCGACTATATCAGAGACAGTATACCGGCTATCTCAGAGACAGTATTATCGGTACACAACTCTGCATATATCGACTATCTTAGAGACAGTATACCGACTATCTCAGAGATAGTATACCGGCTATCTCAGAGACAGTATACCGGCTATCTCAGAGACAGTTTACCGGCTTTCTCAGAGACAGTATACCGGCTAGCTCAGAGACAGTATACCGACTATATCAGAGACAGTATACCGACTATCTCAGAGACAGTATATCGACTATCTCGGGGACAGTATACCGACCATCGTCCTTATTGATTGCAACAATAGGCCTGGCCATGTGTCCTCTTTGATGCCAACTTTACCCTTCTCTATTTCACCCACTTGAAAACAGTTGTCAATATGACAGCAGAGTTGTTTTTATGCTGCACAAATCTGCATGTATCTGTTTAGCGGTATCGGTACACAACTCTGCATACGTCTTTTTAGCGGTATCGGTACACAACTCTGCATACGTCTGTTTGGCGGTATCGGTACACAACTCTGCATATATCTGTTTAGCGGTATCGGTACACAACGCTGCATACGTCTGTTTAGCGGTATCGGGACACAACTCTGCATATGTCTGTTTAGCGGTATCGATACACAACTCTGCATATGTCTGTTTAGAGGTATCGGTACACAACTCTGCAGTTGTCTGTTTAGCGGTATCGGTACACAACTCTGCAAATGTCTGTTTAGCGGTATCGGTACACAACTCTGCATATGCCTGTTTAGCGGTATCGGTACACAACGCTGCATATGTCTGTTTAGCGGTATCGCTACACAACTCTGCATATGTCTGTTTAGCGGTATCTGTACACAACTCTAGCTGCATGTATCTGTTTAGCGGTATCGGTACACAACTCTGCATATGTCGGTTTATAGGGATCTGTACACAAATCTGCATATGTCTGTTTACCGGTATCTGTACACAACTCTAGCTGCATGTATCTGTTTAGCGGTATCGGTACACAACTCTGCATACGTCTGTTTGGCGGTATCTGTACAGCATATCGTGCTTAAATAAAAGCGCGCATTTCAGATTTAGTCTCAACCTTCATTTTAGCGTTCAAAAGTAGCCATTATAGTCACGAGTGCATATCATTCACGATGTATAACTTGTTCGATGCTTTCAACGTTTTGCACGTGCATTGTTCTTTAAATGGTTTTACAGTCAGCCAAGGCACTAAACTATTGTATTGCTTGTTTGACGGGAGGTGTGTAGTTACAGAACTTGAATAGTCCTCGTATGTGATCGGAATAAAGTTATTTTCGCAGATGAATCGAGATAATGGACACTGTTATTCTCCGGATGAATCCAGACTCTGCTTGTTATGTGATAAAGGGGGGCATCTAGTCTGGAGACGTCGGTTAGAACTTTTTGGATGAGGAGGTATGATGTGATTA
The DNA here is from genome assembly GCF_002113885.1 of Mizuhopecten yessoensis. Lineage (NCBI taxonomy): Eukaryota > Metazoa > Mollusca > Bivalvia > Pectinida > Pectinidae > Mizuhopecten > Mizuhopecten yessoensis. Next base: position 157,028 of record NW_018405639.1, read on the forward strand.
CCTGGCTGGTGTACATGAAGGAAGCCGTACCAGCCTTCTTGTTGTTTGTGGCTATTTTAGTAAAGAACATTATCTAAACGGATTTTTTCAGGCTGGCAATACTCTCGCTTTTAGAACGTTATGGCTCTGGTGCTATTTTTCAAGAAGAAATCACGCCAGCGCATGTCATTCGCGTCAGCAGAACTTTTCTGCAGAAAGTAATGTTCAACTGTTGCGGGATTGACCGACATCACACTGACCAATGATTTAGTTTATGTGATCGAACTTCATTGCTGTCCTACGTGCACATTTCGGTCATACACGGTACAAAATGTTTGAGTTGAAAAAGTCGACTTACTCGGCTCTGAAATCTAATAAAAGCTGTTAATGATTGAAGTATGGCAAATCCACAAGTTCTCGATGAATACAAGAAAGTTTCGGATATTCGCACAGTCTTGTTTATATACAATACCAGACATTCCGGTTAATAGACAACACCATATATAACATTCCGCTTTATAGACAACACCAGATATAACAGTCCGGTTTATAGACAACAGCAGCTATCACATTCCGGTTTATAAACAACACCATGCATTACAGTCCGGTTTATAGAGAACACCAGATATATAATTCTGGTTTATAGACAACATCGGACATTATAGTCCGGAATGTAAACAACAAAAGACATTACAGTCCGGTATGTAAACAACACCAGACATTACATTCCGGTTAATAGTTGACATCAGACATTCAACAACGGTTTATAGACAACATCAGACATAGGCATTTTGTATCCTTACAACCTACCTGGTCGTACACAGATACCTTCCTTCCTTCTAGTGACGACACACCGGTCTCCACCAGAGCAGAAGTTCGGGGAACACGGGTCCCTCAGTGCCTGTTCCAAATATAGAATAGTTGTCAATTATAGGCTTTTATGATCTTTATTCAATTCAATATTACACATAAGAGAGATATTAACTGAAAAATATATATTATAGAATTATTGATTTTGTGATGGTGAATATGATGTTAACATGTGAGAGTATTGATGTTCATGTCACACCATACTCACATTTAGATATTGATATCCTATATAAAATAGGAGATATCTTATATCGTCTCATTTCATTTCTGTATAAGATATCTCATAAAGTATACAAAAGATATCATGTAATATGCAAGGTAGCTCATATACGACATATTAAAGATAGTTTATATAAAGTTATGAAGGGAACGATATTGCTTCTTGCATAAAAGTTAAGTTGGCTTGCCGTAGATATATTCTTTAGCAATATATTTTTACCATTACGATCAATAACTCGATGATTTTGTTGCTCTTCTATTCTGAACCCGTTACAAAGTAACTAAACCTACAACCGTAGCTAAGTGACCTACTATTCTGTACCCGATACCTAGTAAACAAACATACAACTGTAGCTAAGTGACCTACTATTCTGTACCCGTTACCTACTAAACAAACATACAACTGTAGCTAAGTGACCTACTATTCTGTACCCGTTACCTAGTAAACAAACATACAACTGTAGCTAAGTGACCTACTATTCTGTACCCGTTACCTAGTAAACAAACATACAACTGTAGCTAAGTGACCTACTATTCTGTACCCGTTACCTAGTAAACAAACATACAACTGTAGCTAAGTGACCTACTATTCTGTACCCGTTACCTAGTAAACAAACATACAACTGTAGCTAAGTGACCTACTATTCTGTACCCGTTACCTAGTAAATAAACATACAACTGTAGCTAAGTGACCTACTATTCTGTACCCGTTACCTAGTAACTAAACATACAACTGTAGCTAAGTGACCTACTATTCTGTACCCGTTACCTAGTAACTAAACCTACAACTGTAGCTAAGTGACCTACTATTCTGTACCCGTTACCTAGTAACTAAACATACAACTGTAGCTAAGTGACCTACTATTCTGTACCCGTTACCTAGTAACTAAACATACAACTGTAGCTAAGTGACCTACTATTCTGTACCCGTTACCTAGTAACTAAACATACAACTGTAGCTAAGTGACCTACTATTCTGTACCCGTTACCTAGTAACTAAACATACAACTGTAGCTAAGTGACCTACTATTCTGTACCCGTTACCTAGTAACTAAACATACAACTGTAGCTAAGTGACCTACTATTCTGTACCCGTTACCTAGTAACTAAACATACAACTGTAGCTAAGTGACCTACTATTCTGTACCCGTTACCTAGTAACTAAACATACAACTGTAGCTAAGTGACCTACTATTCTGTACCCGTTACCTAGTAACTAAACATACAACTGTAGCTAAGTGACCTACTATTCTGTACCCGTTACCTAGTAACTAAACATACAACTGTAGCTAAGTGACCTACTATTCTGTACCCGTTACCTAGTAACTAAACATACAACTGTAGCTAAGTGACCTACTATTCTGTACCCGTTACCTAGTAACTAAACATACAACTGTAGCTAAGTGACCTACTATTCTGTACCCGTTACCTAGTAACTAAACATACAACTGTAGCTAAGTGACCTACTATTCTGTACCCGTTACCTAGTAACTAAACATACAACTGTAGCTAAGTGACCTACTATTCTGTACCCGTTACCTAGTAACTAAACATACAACTGTAGCTAAGTGACCTACTATTCTGTACCCGTTACCTAGTAACTAAACATACAACTGTAGCTAAGTGACCTACTATTCTGTACCCGTTACCTAGTAACTAAACATACAACTGTAGCTAAGTGATCTACTATTCTGTACCCGTTATCTAGTAACTAAACATACAAATGTAGCTAAGTGACCTACTATTCTGTAACCAGTTACCTAGTAAATAAACATACAAATGTATCTAAGTGACCTACTAGTCTGTACCCGTTACCTAGTAAACAAACATAAAACTGTAGCTAAGTGACCTACTATTCTGTATCCGTTACCTAGTAAGTAAACCTACAACAGTAGCTAAGTGACCTACTATTCTGTACCTGTTACCTAGTAACTAAACCTTCAACTGTAGCTAGGTGACCTACTATTCTGTAGCCGTTACCTAGTAAATACACATACAACAGTTACAAGATCACCAACTAGTCTGCACCCGTTACCTAGTAACTAAACCTACAAAAACTGTTGCTAAGTGACCTACTATTCTGTACCCGTCACCTAGTAAATAAACATACAACTGTAGCTAAGTGACCTACTAATCTGTACCCGTTACCTAGTAACTAAACCTTCAACAACTGTAGCTAGGTGACCTACTATTCTGAACCCGTTACCTAGTAACTAAACCCTACAACTGAAGCTAAGTGACCTACTATTCTGTACCGGTTACCTAGTAACTAAACCTACAACTGTTGCTAACTGACCAACTAGTCTGTACCCGTTACCTAGTAACTAAACCTACAACAAATGTAGCTAAGTGACCTACTATTCAGAACCCATTACCTAGTAAATAAACCTACACCAACTGCAGCTAAGTGACCTACTATTCTGTACCCGTTACCTAGTAAATAAACATACAACTGTAGCTAAGTGACCTACTATTCTGTACCCGTTACCTAGTAACTAAACATACAACTGTAGCTAAGTGACCTACTATTCTGTACCCGTTACCTAGTAACTAAACATACAACTGTAGCTAAGTGACCTACTATTCTGTACCCGTTACCTAGTAACTAAACATACAACTGTAGCTAAGTGACCTACTATTCTGTACCCGTTACCTAGTAACTAAACATACAACTGTAGCTAAGTGACCTACTATTCTGTACCCGTTACCTAGTAACTAAACATACAACTGTAGCTAAGTGACCTACTATTCTGTACCCGTTACCTAGTAACTAAACATACAACTGTAGCTAAGTGACCTACTATTCTGTACCCGTTACCTAGTAACTAAACATACAACTGTAGCTAAGTGACCTACTATTCTGTACCCGTTACCTAGTAACTAAACATACAACTGTAGCTAAGTGACCTACTATTCTGTACCCGTTACCTAGTAACTAAACATACAACTGTAGCTAAGTGACCTACTATTCTGTACCCGTTACCTAGTAACTAAACATACAACTGTAGCTAAGTGACCTACTATTCTGTACCCGTTACCTAGTAACTAAACATACAACTGTAGCTAAGTGACCTACTATTCTGTACCCGTTACCTAGTAACTAAACATACAACTGTAGCTAAGTGACCTACTATTCTGTACCCGTTACCTAGTAACTAAACATACAACTGTAGCTAAGTGACCTACTATTCTGTACCCGTTACCTAGTAACTAAACATACAACTGTAGCTAAGTGACCTACTATTCTGTACCCGTTACCTAGTAACTAAACATACAACTGTAGCTAAGTGACCTACTATTCTGTACCCGTTACCTAGTAACTAAACATACAACTGTAGCTAAGTGACCTACTATTCTGTACCCGTTACCTAGTAACTAAACATACAACTGTAGCTAAGTGACCTACTATTCTGTACCCGTTACCTAGTAACTAAACATACAACTGTAGCTAAGTGACCTACTATTCTGTACCCGTTACCTAGTAACTAAACATACAACTGTAGCTAAGTGACCTACTATTCTGTACCCGTTACCTAGTAACTAAACATACAACTGTAGCTAAGTGACCTACTATTCTGTACCCGTTACCTAGTAACTAAACATACAACTGTAGCTAAGTGACCTACTATTCTGTACCCGTTACCTAGTAACTAAACATACAACTGTAGCTAAGTGACCTACTATTCTGTACCCGTTACCTAGTAACTAAACATACAACTGTAGCTAAGTGACCTACTATTCTGTACCCGTTACCTAGTAACTAAACATACAACTGTAGCTAAGTGACCTACTATTCTGTACCCGTTACCTAGTAACTAAACATACAACTGTAGCTAAGTGACCTACTATTCTGTACCCGTTACCTAGTAGCTAAACATACAACTGTAGCTAAGTGACCTACTATTCTGTACCCGTTACCTAGTAACTAAACATACAACTGTAGCTAAGTGACCTACTATTCTGTACCCGTTACCTAGTAACTAAACATACAACTGTAGCTAAGTGACCTACTATTCTGTACCCGTTACCTAGTAACTAAACATACAACTGTAGCTAAGTGACCTACTATTCTGTACCCGTTACCTAGTAACTAAACATACAACTGTAGCTAAGTGACCTACTATTCTGTACCCGTTACCTAGTAACTAAACATACAACTGTAGCTAAGTGATCTACTATTCTGTACCCGTTACCTAATAAATAAACATACAACTGTAGCTAAGTGACCTACTATTCTGTAGCCGTTACCTAGTAAATAAACCTACAACTGTAACTAAGTGACCTACTATAATGTACCCGTTACCTAGTAAATAAACCTACAACTGTAGCTAAGTGACTTACTGTTCTGTAACCCGTTACCTAGTAAATAAACATACAACTGTAGCTAAGTGACCTACTATTCTGAACCCGTTACCTAGTAACTAAACATACAACTGTAGCTAAGTGACCTACTATTCTGTACCCGTTACCTAGTAAACAAACATACAACTGTAGCTAAGTGACCTACTATTCTGTACCCGTTATAGGTTATATACCCGGTAACTAAACCTACATGTGACGAGGTGACTTAATTTCTTCAACTAAGAAGTTACCTATTACACCACACCTGTTATTTAGTAACAACACTAGTTACCTATTACACCGCACCTGTTACTTAGTAACAACACTAGTAGCCAAGCGCTCATGCTTACCGGTGTCTGGTTTTGAGTGTTACTAAATGCCCCGCAATAGTGAGCGAGTGACGTCACGGTTGATATACTTGTGATAAAGTTGCTCGAGGCTGACCTGAGGGAGGAGGAACTAAGACCGAGGCTACACTGCAGCGTGTCAGTGTTAAAGGTAACCCGGTCACAGTGTATCCCGTACCTCTCACACCTTCGGAGACACATGGACATACCAGCGAAATCTAGTGTTTCAATAACCGGCGAAATTACTCTGACACCTGCTCTAAACTCGACACCATTGTACCATACACTAGTCACCGGCGGCGCACTGGTTTCCGGTGCACTAGTCACTGGTGGTGTACTGCCTTCCGGTGCACTAGTCACTGGTGGCGCACTGGTTTCCGGTGCACTAGTCACTGGTGGTGTACTGGCTTCCGGTGCACTAGTCACTGGTGGTGCACTTGATTCCGCTGTACTAGTCACTGGTGGTGCACTGGTTTCCGGGACACTATCCACCGGTGGCATTTCTGTAGGTGGTATTACTGGTACACTAGCCACCGGTGGCGCACTGGTTTCCGCTGTACTAGTCACTGGTGGTGCACTTGTTTCCGGTACACTATCTACCGGTGGCATTTCTAGTGTCGGCGTAACTGGTACGCTAGCCACCGGTGGTGCACTGGTTTCAGCTATACTAGTCACTGGTGGTACACTAGTTTCCGGTACACTATCCACCGATGGCATTATTGGTTCATTATTCAACGGTGGCGCACTGGTTTCCACTGTACTAGTCACTTGTGATTTACTGGTTTCCGGTACACTTTCCACCGTTGGCATTTCTGTTGGTGGCAGTACTGGTGCACTCTCAACCGGTGTCGTAATGGTTTCCGCTGTACTAATCACTGGTGGCGCATTGGTTTCCAGGGCACTATTAACCGTTGGCATTTCTGTTGGTGGAATTACTGGTGCACTCTCAACCCGTGTCGTACTGATTTCCGCTGTCCTAGTCACTGGTGGTGCAGTGGTTTCCGCTGTAGTAGTCACTAGTGGTGCACTGGTTTCCGGTGCACTAGTCACTGGTGGTGCACTGGTTTCCGCTGTAGTAGTCACTGGTGGCGCACTGGTTCCCGCTGCACTAGTCACTGGTGGTGCACTGGTTTCCGGTACACTTTCCACCGTTGGCATTTTTGTTGGTGGCATTACTGGTGCATTCTCAACCGGTGTCGTACTGGTTTCCGCTGTACTAGTCACTGGTGGTGCACTGGTTTCCGCTGTACTAGTCACTGGTGATGTACTGGTTTCCGGTACACTTTCCACCGTTGGCATTTCTGTTGGAAGCATTACTGGTGCACTCTCAACCGGTGTCGTACTGGTTTCCGCTGTACTAGTCACTGGTGGTGCACTGGTTCCCGCTGTAGTAGTCACTGGTGGCGCACTGGTTCCCGCTGTACTAGTCACTGGTGATGTACTGGTTTCCGGTACACTATCCACCGGTGGCATTTCTGGTGGTGGCATTACTGGTATCCTATAGCTACTCCCCATTACGTGGAATATACAGGACATCCACCCGAATACTAACACTTCCATATACATCGTGCAATAAGACGACGTTGTGATGGAGGAACCGTAGCATGTGACATACAGAGGAATCCTTTACAGCGGATAGTATTCACCGGTTGCGTTTGTTAAGAACACATTTAATTAAAAATTATTGATATCAAGGAATAAGAATACCAACCACGTACAACTCAGGCCGTGTAATAATTAAAGTGGAGAACCATTGTCATACAGACGTGCGAGCAACATCAATATTCTTACTTCAGCCACTTCATAAACAATATCTATGCGGTTACTACTCGACATATAGGACTTTTTTGGTTTGCTATGTGGGCAAGAATATTGTCACAAGTAATTGAATTACACTCAATTTTTGAAACGTTTCAATAAAACATAAGGTATGATTGTATTAACAATAAGTGAAGCAGTAATTTATACTAGTTCCTGATAGAAGCCATTGATTGTAATGTTAACTATTGACGTCATCGCCGAGAAAACACATTTTTACTTTATATTGATAGCTGATATGATTTGAATAGCTCGAAATACAGGGACCTGATAATTTGTTACAGCTATATTTGGACCTAAACTAATGTGTTCAGAGTAATTTTGCATGGTTTAGGGGTTTAGATCGACTTTGGTAAAAATGACACCCCCAATTATCATGGGTGTCATGTTGACGGAAAGTCGATCTAAACCACTAAAACATGCAAAATTACTCTGAACGCCTTAGTTTAGGTCCAACCATAGCTGTAACAAATGCTCAGGTGTATGTGGCTCGTACCATAAATACCTATAGACTCGCTCCTGTTTCGTTTATAGTTTCCGCTTTATCAGTGTTATGTGAACGAGGTTCACTCGAACTGTAACGATGTACCAGCTCTAGGGATGTACCGTCGGAATGTTCTTAACGCTGTGGTACAGCGTTCATAGCAGGTTGTATAAACGAAGTATGTGTCTCTTCCAAAGCTAGAAGTTAATCATCAAACATAATATACTCCTGAAGAATGGGTTAACCAACTTTCCCCCACAACCACTACAGGTTTCCTCACTTCCGACTCATTGGATAAACGTGCCAGGAGTTGGTAAACATTTTGCTTAGCCACTAGTGGGTAACACCCTGGACGTAAAATTGTTGGTTAATCTTCTTATTATGACATTAAGTAACAATGCGTTGCGACGTCATCTTTAATTATGACGTCATAGTTCCTGGCAATTGATTCCCCGATCGGAAACGGAAATAATGTAATTCCAAGAAAAAGGTCCTTTTTTAGATGTAATAGCCGAACGTTGTTGGAGAAATAGGTCCCCTTACTCGTGGTGGATGATTATCATTTATAAACAACTCTCGTGAGTAAATTTTTCCTCGAATTGTTAAAGGCACTCGGTTAACCTCGTGTCTTTGTGCAAATTGAAAATTAACTAACTCCAGTAACGTAAACATGATAACCACTACCACTCGCCTGTGTTTTTCAGATTAGGCCGTCAGCTTATTAACATACTCCGAAGTAAGCCCCACGGTAAATAACGATTTTAGATTACGTATACTAAGGTAATGCGCAATGCTAATAACGTCGTTAAAATACCGCCAGCGAGTTAACATCTATACTAAGGTAAGGCGCAATGCTAATAACGTCGTTAAAATACCGCGCAAGCCGCAATGCTAATAACGTCGTTAAAATACCGCCAGCTAGTTAACATATATACTAGGGTAAGGCGCAATGCTAAAAACGTCTTTAAAATACCGCCATCTAGTTAACATATATACTAGGGTAAGGCGCAATGCTAATAACGTCGTTAAAAATACACCAGCTTGTTAACATATATACTAGGGTAAGGCGCAATGTTAATAACGTCGTTAAAATACCGCCAGCTAGTTAACATATATACTAGGGTAAGACGCAATGCTAATAACGTCGTTAAAATACCACCAGCTCGTTAACATATATACTAGGGTAAGTCGCAATGCTAATAACGTCGTTAAAATACCGCCAGTTAGTTAACATATAAACTAGGGTAAGGCGCAATGCTTATAACGTCGTTAAAATACCGCGCAAGCCGCAATGCTAATAACGTCGTTTAAATACCGTCATCTTGTTAACATAAAAACACAACTATTGCTTAATAGCGTGCTATATAGCAGATTGGTGGAATGGGGAAAATGGCGGAAAAATCAATCCAGGAGGGTTGAAGATTAAAAGTGTCGTCAAAATACCTTGCATCAAATAGTCTACATCGATATAATATCCGGTGATGCAATGCTGACATCTTGGGCGTTTTCTCTCGGTCAATTTTAGGAAGGTTATATAGTTAGGAGTGATTTTTACTCCTCATTATCTGTCCTTACGTAAACTGACCAACAGGAAACGCACACGTACCAGCTATCATCCAATTTCACACAAAAAACTGGTTGGTAAGGTAAGCAATATTTCGAATGTTATGAGATAAAAAATATACATGTTGCATCGTAATATTCAGATTCGGTTTATAACACCTTTGACAAGCCGACTCTCCTGTTTCCATTCCAATGATTATGATTATGGAATGTAATACTTTTTATTTTCAAGAATGGTTTGAAATTTACTGTGAAGCATGTACTCTTCTGACGTTTTCATGTAGAAATCGAATCCGCATGAAGGGGAAGTAACTGTTTTAGGCACCGAAATGTCGTATATCGTAATTGGAACTATTAGATTATTTTTTAATATAACATCAAGTTTAAACAATAAAATATTCTAAAAGACTGTTATGAGTGAGTATTTTGTATTAAGAATGTCGGCGTAATCGGCGGGAAACATAAACAAAGAGCTGTCAATTTTTCATCCAACTGCGATAGCTACTTCTTCATCTGCCGAAATCTGTTTGTAAACATACACGAGAAAGGAGATACGATAGAAATGGGTAAGGTTAAGTTGAAAGTAGGGTTTAAAAGCCAAAAACAGCAAAATCGTCTTGAGATATTGTTTCGAAACTTGACAGCGAGACATCATGGTGCAGACGACACTTTCATGACTGCGTGAAAATGACGAGGGAAGATCAAATAGTGTAGCATACGATCATCAGTATATTTCTAGCGCTAGGCCGTTTACCACTGACATAATAATGGATGGTGATTTCAATGACCGAGAATTTGAGAAAGTCAAGAGTTGGAGAGAAGGCAGACGAGTGGTGGAGTTGGGGGTGCTGGCCGATGAACTGGCAGTCGGGTGGAGAGGATCATATAGATCCTGTATCGGAAAATAGACTAAATTAAACGACTAAACTTTCCTCCAGAAGTCTTTACTTAAGATACATGAACAGAATCCGTTAAGTCGGCTTGTCAAAGATGTTATAAACCGAATCTGAATATTACGATGCAACATGTATATTTTTTATCCCTTAACATTCGAAATATTGCTTACCTTACCAATCAGGTTTTTTTGTGTGTGAAATTGGATGATAGCTGGCATGTGTGTTTTTCCTGTTGGTCAGTTTAGTAAGGACAGATAATGAGGAGTAAAAATCACTCTTGACTATATATCCTTCCTAAAATTGACCGAGAGAATCACCGGATATTATATCGATGTAGACTATTTGTTGCAAGGTATTTTTCCGCCATTTTCCCCATTCCACCAATCTGCTATAATATATAGCACGCTATTAAGCTATAGTTGTGTTTTTATGTTAATAAGATGACGGTATTTTAACGACGTTATTAGCATTGCGCCTTACCCTAGTATATATGTTAACCAGCTGGCGGTATTTTTAACGACGTTATTAGCATTGCGCCTTACCCTAGTATATATGTTAACTATATAGCTAGCTGGTGGTATTTTTAACGACGTTATTAGCATTGCGCCTTACCCTAGTATATATGTTAACTAGCTGGCGGTATTTTTAACGACGTTATTAGCATTGCGCCTAACCCTAGCATATATGTTAACTAGCTGGTGGTATTTTTAACGACGTTATTAGCATTGCGCCTAACCCTAGTAATATGTTAACTAGCTGGAGGTATTTTTAACGACGTTCTTAGCATTGCGCCTTACCCTAGTATATATGTTAACTAGCTGGCGGTATTTTTAACGATGTTATTAACATTGCGTCTTACCCTAGTATATGTTAACATACGTGTGCTGTATTCTGTGACATTTCCAAAGCCCTTGATAGGGTTTGGCATAAAGGTCTTGTAGTGAAGTTGAAATCGTACGGAATTTCAGGTGAATTACTTATGTGGTTAGAAAATAATTGACTCAGAGACACCAAAAGGTATTTTTAAACAGTTCATATTCTTCTGTAGGTCTTATTGAGGTTCCGCAAGGCTCTATTCTTGGCCCACTTTTATTTCTTATGTTTATTAGCCCACCATCATCTGATGGTGGGCTATTCAAATCACCCTGCGTCCGTGGTCCGTGGTCCATGGTCGGTCTTTAAACAATTATTGTTATCGGTATTTCTCAGGAAGTACCAAAGGGATTTTTCTCAAATTTTATATGTAGGTTTCCCTTAGTCCCTTGCTGTGCAGTGCAACTTTTAAGACTGATCGGATAAACAACATGGCCGACAGGCAGCCATCTTTGATTTTGATAATGAAAGTTTGTTATCGCAATTTCTCGGGGAGTACCATAGGGATTTTTCTCAAATTTTATATGTAGGTTCCCCTTGTTCCCTTGTTGTGCAGCAGTGCCTGAAATGGACGGTCGCCAGATGTATTGTTTGTTTCGAATTCAATCGATATCGAAGAAGACTTAGATTTAGAATTTGATGGGAAAGTCTTAAACTTTACAGATAATCATACACATTTAGGGGTAACTTTTAATTCGAATGCAAAGTGGGGTATCATGTAAATGGAATTTACACTTCTGTTATGATTTATTTTTATGTCTTACGGAAACTGAAACACTTATTAAGTAGGGATGCTCTTTTATTAATTTACAAGACTTTTATTTTACCTGTTTTAGAATATGCTTGTGAGTTGTGGGACGGTTGCACTATTTTTGAATCGGAAAAAGTTAGAAAAAGCCCAACGTGAAGCTGCTCGCATTATATTAGGACTTCCTTCATATACCCCTATTTATTACGAAACTAGTCTTGAAACTTTATCTTATCGCAGAAAACGGAGGAAACTTCAACTATTGTATAAGATGCATAACAAATTAACTCCTGATTACTTCAATCACCTTTTGCCGAGAAAATAATCGTTACGTTTTACGTAACAATAATAACTATAGGGTTCCTCCTTTCAGACTATCTCTTACTAACTCTTCTTTTCTACCTTCTACTCTTCACTATTGGAATAACTTAGAAAATTCGGTTTGATCCCTACCATCTATTAATTCATTCAAATCCTGTTTAACATCAAATATTCAGTCAAGTCCACCTATTTACTTTAAAATCGGAAATCGTAAACTTAATATTTTGCATACTAAGCTCCGATACCAGTGCAGTTCCCTTAATTATGACCTTTTTAGAGTTAACCTTGTTGAGAGTGCATCTTGTAATTGTGGTCATCCTTGTGAGAGTGTCTTTCACTATTTTATGGAATGTCACCTTTTTACAAACGAAAGACGCATTTTGGTTCAAAATTTGATTAATTTGAATGTTGCGTTAAATTTAGAAATCCTTTTGTTTGGCAGTTCACAATTTTCCTTGAACCTTAACTCAAACATTTTTAGATCCGTGCAAAACTTTATTAAATCCAGCAAGAGATTTTGAGTTCAAATTGTAACAACAATTATATATATTTATTATTATTATTGTAATGTCATTTAAAATGTATATTGGGAAAAGGCGTTGATAAGTTGTTATAGCTTGTGCCTAATCCCTTGTCTAATTTTGGCAATAAATATGTTTAAACTAAAACTTTGCTACTAATCTATGTTTAATCAGTATCTTTTTTGGATGTCACCAGGTCGACATCTGTAGATCCGTTATCTTTCGTAAACTCGTTACAGCTATAACGAAACGTTACCCCGAATGAAAAAACGAAACTCAATTCTTTATCGATAGTGTAGTGGAAGTACAATATGGTAGGGTTCGTAATCAGATGAGAAGGTTGACGAGACAACGATACTACTGTGAAGTAGAAGTACAATATGGTAGAGTTCGTAATCAGATGAGAGGGTTGACGAGACAACGATTACACTGTAAAGTAGAAGTAAAATATGGTAGAGTTCGTAATCAGATGATAAGGTTGACGAGACAACGATACTACTGTGAAGTAGAAGTACAATATAGTAGAGTTCGTAATCAGATGAGAAGGTTGACGAGACAACGATACTACTGTAAAGTAGAGGCCAATTTTGGCTTGTATAAAGAGTCAGTGTTGGATTGTATATCTGAATGTAGGGATGATTGAATTAAATACAGAACAAACGACATTTTTTTCGCTAAACTATAATTTTATAAATGGTTAATAACGTTCATATTGAGAAATAAAATGAAGAAAAAACATCAATAAGTACATTATACAATCAATCGTATAAAACATTGACACATAAGTGAAATGAATACCATGAAATGCACAACAATTTTAAGATGAAATATAGCAGTGTAATTTAAAAACATTTGTTCTGTTATATATATGTATACATCAATGTTTTTAGAACAATCTTAATGAAACACTACAGTATATGGTACATGTGATGTCTCATACTTTTCGAACTTTAAATGATGTCTTTCATACTTAAACTTTCATTTTAGTTTTACAACTTAAAAAAAGTTCTGCAACTTTTCTTTAACACAATACAGATGATGTCTCTCATACTTAAACTTTAGTTTTAAAGAATATTTTAAACTTTCATCTAGTTTTACAACTTAAAATCATTTTAAACTTATTGAAACTCTCTTTTTAAACTTTTGTTTTCCTAATTGAAATTTATTTTTTCAGCTTAAAAGAATATTTTTATCTAGTTTTGATACTTATTGAAATTTTCTTTTAAAAACTTTGATTTGAAACATAAATTGTAGCAACATATACAAATGTACTCATCATGTATTTTTTATAATCAACATGTATCTATGAAGTCGCTTTAACTTTTAAACTCTGATTTATTTTTTCAATTTGAAATACATAATTATCATGTAATCTATATACATAGGAACATAGTTTTACAGTCATTTTTCCATTCATGACGACTTCTGTCTGTCTGTCTGTCAGTCTATTGGGTAAGACCCACCGATTGTCATCGACGGCACACAGACCCGACTTGTTGACGGCATAAACGTACAGTTGGTGTTTAACGCTTCTAATCGAATTCATTTTACACATTTTAAATTTGTTTTCAAAATAAACAGTTCCTGTACATTTCGTGTCTTAGATCGCGTCTGATGGTCGTCTTTGCAATGCCCTTAGCTACCTGTTTTTCTTTCATGGTGTTCCATAGAAAAGTGAGATTTTCTATTTCTATCCGTGTTCGCACGGCATAGACGTACGAGTACATTTTATTTCCTACAAACTCTGCAATGGGTTCGCTTCCCGTTTCGTCCTTGAAATACCCGGGTATCTTTTTGTTCTTTGTATCATGACAACGATGGTCGACCGGATAATTGGACAGATCTAACAGGTGTCTGTCCCGATACATGTCGTCGTAGACGTCTGAACGTGATACAAAAGACTGTCCGTGTCCGTCATGAGTAACTTTATTCCATCTCCATATCTCGGTTTTAGGTACTTGTAATAAAACTCGTACATGATACATTTCGACAGATCTAGAATGATCTGGCCTACATACACAGGTTTGTTCAATACTAGTTTGACTTTATCCTTCTGAATGGCTACCAAGTCTTCGTTAAAGATGGTGAATCTTTGAAAAGAAGGTCTTGCCACATACTTTTTGAAATGTTTATCCGTGTGTGCCAGCTTGTTTATCCGTGTGTGCCAGCTTGATATCGACTCTTGATCGCACGTTCTCCATCGTCTTATCGAACACGGCATTATTCATGAGTTTAAAGAAATCTTTCTCGAACTCGTTCTTACATGACGCTCTTTTGGACTTTTACGGGCGTAACCAAGGTTCTTTTGAATTCTAGGATTCTGTGAATTTTGGTGACTTTTAGACCCAATTCCACGTACAACTGTAGATTATATAATGACAGATGTATTTCGTCTTGTAATCAGTTTTTCTGTCTGAACACGCCCTTGTAATTTGTCATCGGTGTGTTTGGGGTTAGGATGTAAGGTTTTTGCTGTTTGCTGGTCGGTGACAATTCTTTGTCGTGGAGATTTTCGTGGAGTTCGTCTGGGTATTCTAGATCTGGTTCTAGTACGTACCCCAACTCTCCGTCTTGGGTGACTGGTTATGTCAAATGTTTGTGGGGTTTAATTTCAACCCATTGACACCCTCCCACGGGTAGCGATTCCGACATGGCCTCCCCGTACAAGTTATTGCAATCCGTATACACGATGTACGAGTGTGGTTGGGAGAGGTCGTACGTTTCTGGAATGTATAGATTGTTAGCTTGAGCGTATTTTTTAGAGATCATACTAACGCGTCCTCGTACCCCGTTTTCTAAGAAGAGATACATGTCTGGATCACTAATGAGTTCTAACCTCACTTCCGTCATGTTCAAGGCTGCACTCCAAGCCAGACCTGGATTAGTATAGAAGTGAGCTGCATCTAACCCGTAATATTCCAGGCACATGTTTCTGAAAAAGAAATATGTATATAGATTACATGATAATTATGTATTTCAAATTGAAAAAAAAAATAGAGTTTAAAAGTTAAAGCGACTTCATAGATACATGTTGATTATAAAAATTCGTGATGAGTACATTTGTATATAATGCTACAATTTATGTTTTAAAAAACATTGAAAGTTTAAGAAAAAAATATTTTAAAAATATTTTAAAAATATACAGTTTCAAAATCAAAGTTTTTAAAAGAAAATTTCAATAAGTATCAAAACTAGATAAAAATATTCTTTTAAGTTGTAAAACTAAATGAAAGTTTTGAATATTCTTTTAAGTTGTAAAACTAAATTTCAATTGGGGAAAAAAAGGTTTAAAAAGAAAGTTTCAATAAGTATCAAAACTAATTCAAAGTCTAAAATATTTTTTAAGTTGTTAAACTAAAAGAAAGTTTTAAATATTCATTTTAGTTGTAAAACTTAAAGTTAAAGTATGAGAGACAACATCTGTATTGTGTTAAAGAAAAGTTGCAGAAAATTGTTTCAAGTTGTAGACCTAAATTTGAAGTATGAGTGACATCAGTTAAAGGTTGAAAAGTATGAGAGACATCACGTGTACCATATACTTTAGTTTGATCTGAAATCAATAAGATCACATGTTTTTAAATAACACTGCTATGTGTCATTGTTGGGTATCCATTTCACTTATGTTTCAATGTTTTATGCGATTGATGTTGTGTATTCATTTTATTTCTCAATATGAATTAATAAAATTATAGTTTAGCGAAAAAAAATCGTTTGTTCTGTATTTAAGTCAATTCTCTTTACATTCAGATATACATTCCAACACCGACTTTTTCTACACTGCAAAATTAGCCTCTACTTCACAGAAGTATCTGTGAAGTCAACCTTCTCATCTGATTACGAACTCTACCATATTTTACTTCCACTACACTATCGATAAAGAAAAGAGTTTCGAATTTTTTTTATTCGGGGTAACGTTTCGTTATAGCTGTAAGGGGTTTACGAAAGATGACGGATCTACATATGTCGACCGCGTGACATCCAAAAAAGATCCTGATAAAACATAGATTAGTAGCACAGTACGATCTATCTCTTAAAATGACATCCCCGTTTGAATCAATGATTCATTTAGTCAAACGTTTTTGATACATATTTAGATAAACAAATTGGATGTGGAGGCTAAGGAGACATCGATACAATGATTCCATTTTGTAACTTGTAGTTGAAGTGGAGGTGGAGAAGAAGGTTGATAGAAGCCCGTGCCGACTGAGAAGTCGATTCCTCTGACTTTACGGACTGAGAAGTCGATTCCTCTGACTTTACGGACTGAAATAGTCGAAATCCTCAGGATTGTGCTTTACATCTACTCACGTCTGACTTTGATAATCAATCTTTTATCAATGTTTTAATTTTCATACAAATCAAAATACTCCATTTTTTAGTTCAGTGATGTTTTATTGTAATAATTATATTTTATTGTTTTTATAAATCAAAATACTCAGGGTGATGTGTATCCATTTTTAGTTCAGTGATGTTATAACTATAATGTGATAATTACTGTTTAAATATTTTTTTTATAAATAAAAACACTCAGGGTGATGTGTGTCCATTTTTAGTTTATTTTTTGTAATGTATCTTTAATGTTCTAATCAATTTGTTTTTCAATGTTTAAATATCTATGTTTTATTGAGATATTTTATTGTGATTACATTATTATTTATACCAATGTTCGCATATCTATATTTTACTGTGATTTTACCAATGCTTAAGATATATTTTAATTATACATATCAATCATATATCGGAAAAAGTTTGTGTTTTTTATTTACTGTACTAAATAAATGTTTAGCTTTGAAAACTGTTATTTCTTTATTATTCTAATGCAACTTTTAGGAATAGGGTCTGCTCATGCGATTCAGTGACATATATTTAAGGACTTCCAGTCCTTTAATAGTATTAGACAGTGACATATATTAAAGGACTCCCAGCCCTTTAATAGTATTAGACAGTGACATATATTGAAGGACTTCCAGTCCTTTAATAGTATTAGACGGTGACATATATTTAAGGACTTCCAGTCCTTTAATATTATTAGACAGTGACATATATTTAAGGACTTCCAGTCCTTTAATACTATTAGACAGTGACATATATTTAAGGACTTCCAGCCCTTTAATAGTATTAGACAGTGAAATATATTTAAGAACTTCCAGTCCTTTAATAGTATTAGACAGTGACATATATTTAAGGACTTCCAGCCCTTTAATAGTATTAGACAGTGACATATATTTAAGAACTTCCAGTCCTTTAATAGTATTAGACAGTGACATATATTAAAGGACTCCCAGCCCTTTAATAGTATTAGACAGTGACATATATTTAAGGACTTCCAGTCCTTTAATAGTATTAGTTACCTTGACAAACATTGACTGGTGCTGGTTTTCCCAATCCTCCTACATCCCATGTTTTGAAATGTAGCTTTTTACCAAATGGATGCCTTAGTTATGTATGATGTCGTGTGTATGCCGGAGTAAGTAGAACACTCGATGGTTAGACTATTGAAAATGGTTTACGCACTTGATTCAGTTAACAACTTTACCGTGTACTATATGAACGTTACTTTCTGAAGAATTCAGTCGTTATCATCTCTCAATTAGCAACAAAGTTGTCACCCTCTGTTGACTTTTGCGATTTGTTCTCACGAATAGCAATGTTACAAGGTTCATGTGATGAAAAAAATGGTATACACTGCATATCACATGTTTTCTTTATTAGATGTGTCTGTTGAAATGCCGTGCTGAAACAGCATTCTATTTACGGGTACTGCTGATTATAAAAACTATTCTTGTTCTCATGGGCTTGTTTTTTTTATTGCTTAACGTTCCATCAACAGCTAAGATGATTTGAGGACGGTCTTCCGGTAAAAGTGTTGGATACATTAACAACAAATCAACTCTGTTCATTATAACAATTTCTAGTATTGTATGGACTTTAATTTAAATAAAAGAAATGTCTTTTGACTCCCATCTCCATTTATCATAGCTACCAATCAAGTCATAGCCGATGCTTGAGTGATTGACGGTTATGATTGTACAGGCTTTGGACTGTCTGGCATATAATGTCAGGCTAGATTAGAGTCAACCGTCCGTCCGTCATCCGTCTCTCCTGTTAACCATACCGTATCAAAAGTTTTTCAACTCCTTCCTCATAGGGTACGTTCTTACTGAGACACGTCAGCTTCACCAACCGACGCGTCTCGCATACCATAGAGGGAGAAAGCATTTGCCTTCTCTCTATCCTCTCCACGAGGAAGTGGTGCTCCCTCTCATAAAAGGGAGTATTTACATGTATATCCTCTGTGTGTGTTGCCACACAGAGTTTGAGCTCTTTATGTGGCGCTGCATCCCATGCAGCCCTAATTTGTGAAGGAGCAAGATGACTAGTCGAATCCTTTCTAGACATTTAGGACGTGCTTCACCAACCATGTTGATCTAGAAAGTGAGTAGAATTGTGGCTGTGTATGTTATTTTAAACCTTAGTATCCTAAAGTATATAAGTATGGATACGGAATATTTACTCTTATCTTTTTTTTT
>NW_018405639.1:179994-183669 GCF_002113885.1 Mizuhopecten yessoensis
TTTTTTATACATGTCTTAACAAAGAAGTTGGTATACAGGGTTATTTAAGAAAATCGTTTATGAAAGGTTACTTAAAAGAAATAACAAAAATTCGGCTTTCAGCCCATAATTTAAATGTAGAGAAAGGTCGTTATCAAAATATTCCGCGACTTTTAAGAATCTGTACCGCTTGTGATATAGATGATGTCGAAGATGAATTTCATTTTATTCTTAAATGCCCCTGTTATTCTGATTTACGTGAGAAATTTTAAAAAAAGTACTATTGTAAAAAACCGAGCATGTTTAAATTAATTCAGTTATTTAACGGACAAAACACAAATGAATTAGCAAAATGGCAAATACATTAAAGCTGCAAATTCAAGAAGAGCTTTATTAACATAAGTAGTTATGTTCTCCGAGTGTTTTGTCTCGTCTGTGTATTTATTAGTATTTTCGATATTTGTCAATGTTATGAGAAAGTATATATATATATATATATATCTTGTATATGTGTTACACTGGTGAGTCGCAAGACTCAAAGTTAATAAAGAACTTGAACTTGAACCTTCGAGCTATTGAGGTCTGATTAAAGTATATGTTATCAAATACTTTCCTCCTAATGGGAAACATTTTCCTACACCTCCGTCTGATTAAAGTACATTATATCCAATACTTTTATATATATCACGAAAAACAAACAAAAAGAGGTTTTGAGAAGAAGGGATTAAGAACAATTTCATTATTTCTTGATCTGATCGATGTGAGCTTGAGACATTGAATGTGTCGAAAATTCTCCTCACTCCATGCATATATATACCCCTTAAAAAGGGACCTACACACAGGTACCGGGAATTAGACCGACCTCCTAAAATAGGGACCTACACACAGGGACCGGGAATTAGACCGAATTCCTAAAAAAGGGACCTTCACATTGAGGACCTTTTACCTAACAAAGGGACCTACACACAGGAGACCTTATATACAGGGACCGGGACCTTTTATTCAAAAGGAACCTATACATGGACTGGGACCTTTTATTACCTTATATTCCTAACAAAGGGACCTACAGGGATCTTTTATTATAAAGGGACCTATACCTAGGGACCTTTTGTGGACCTATAGGGACCTTTTATGAACCTTTTATGGACCTATAGGGACTTAAGGGACCCAGAGGGACATTTTAACGCCTGTAAAATACATCTACTTTTGTTCTAAATGTGGTGATTTCTACATCGGTCAAACTAGTATTTAACACAGAACACGCATGACTGTACATAGACAAAAAACTAGAACTAAATCTTAACGAAATCTACATGTTAACTAACATGTCCATGGATGTGCCGTAGATAAATGTAACCTTTTTAACAATGATTTTATCCGACACTATTCTAAGGGAAAAGAAAGTAGATCAATTTATAAAAATATCAAAACCAAGTCTCAACAAGCCACAGTAAAATTTTGCGCTAGATTGTCCACCAACCTTGTGTACTTTGTGACGTCACGACGTTGTCCTTTTGAAATAAAACATGAAGAGCCTTGTGAAGGGCGAAAACAGCTTTTTGGTTGGTCGTTAGATTTTTATTTTTTTCTGTATATATGTACACATATTTGGAAGTTCGGGTATGGACATCACAAGTTTAACAAGTTATAGATATTAGCTCTGTAACTATAAATGATTTACTGATCAATAGGCCTAAGGTGACAGTACCCAAATCGGATCACCAAACCATCATTTTATTAAATCATTGAAAAATCTGAGTAGTAATTATATTTATTTATGGGTGTATCAAAAGAAGGATACCAATGGGTGTTCTTACAATCGAAATTGGCACCCGGGGCTCACTTGAGATATTTATAGAACGCTATGAAGTCTCCAATCAGCGTCTCCGGTTTTTCGAATGTCGGGACACAAATCGGATCAAAGCTTGAATTTTGCAGTATCTTACGCTTCAAATGAATATTTTTTGTCAGCATATTAACATTTTATGATGACCTTTAGAATTTGTATGACAAAAAGTATTTCTATAGTGTGGATGTATTCTTATAGTTCAAAACTTAATGCATAGTCGTCGCACGCGCCATTCTTTAAAAACGTAATCAAAATACTGACATTTGAGTTTGAATGACGTTTTCTTGTGCTATTTGAACTTAAAAACAAATCATATGTAGACAAAAAAAATGGTGCATGGCTATCTATTCTAAGATTACATTATTGTTATAACTGATTTGTTGACACATTTATTGATTAATTTTTGCAAAAAGTGATCCGATGTGGGTACTGATCCGATTTTGGTACTGCCACCTTATCCAGTGTTTTTCAAATCTGTTTTCAATGCATTTATTGATGGTGCTGATATCAAATCCTCTGGAAGACTATTCCATAATTTTACTATTCGTAGAGAAAAGAAGTTTTTCCTTATTTTAATGTTTGAATGTTGTGGGTAAAGTTGTTTTTTTGGAATGACCGCTGGTAACATGCCAAACTTAGAAATGGTTGGTAAGCAAAATAATCGAGTTTGCCGCAATGTTCAAATAAAACCATAATTATGTTAACGCGTTGAAAGCTCCTTAGTATATAACATGTTATGGTTAGCATCGATCACTAAAACATCAAATACAATACAATGTATACGTGTATAACAAATGGGTTGCCGACTATGTTGCTAGGCAACGTCTTCCCAGCATAAATGTCCAACATAAATAAAACAAATAAAATATACAACATTTGATATAGCGCCCTATCTAGCTAACATAAGCCACTCTAAAACGCTTTACAGTACATAGATATACAATTTTATACAGTCAATACAATTAGCATATATATTAATCAAAACAATATTGAAGAATTCGCAGGAGCTGCCTTATCGGGCGCTAACTACTAGTCCTATGCCACCTGGCTAATATCTCATTATGTGTGCATGCCTGTGTGTGTGCTGGAGATGTATCCATGCAAATCTGGTATAAAAAATCCAAGCCGGGACCTAAACGCCCATAAATGCACATTCTTACTTCAAAGGAACGATAATTTGAATGATGGTATATGACTGAAATATAAATATATATATATGGGCGTGCATCTTTAACTTTTCTAATAATTCAGGGGAGGTCACTCTGATACCAACTAGCCATATCCGGAAATTAGCCGATGACATGTCGAGTGACACGGGAAGATTGCTATGACGGATTGATGGTAAATGTGGCGACTGCATACACAATTTGTGTTAACATATCATCACAGTATCATATATATCGATATGTGTACAGCGACCCACGAATGGCCGTAATAACATATTCTGTATGTCGGTAACCAGGAGAGTACAATGCCATTTGTCCAATGTCTGCTGTTTGTTATTGTGACAAGAGTGCAACTTGTGTATTATCAAATGGTGACAGTTAATACAACACTAAATGAAACCACCGAGCATTGAAACAATGAAATCCGAAACCACTTAAATGTGTTTTGTTTGTGGTACTTACTGTTTTGTTTAAAATAGCATGTCATTTAGATCTAAAATGGTCATCCTACGTATACATAAACCATGCACGTGACCTTAATTATATAATATAGACATACATTGCATATACATACTTATTGTAATAAGCGGTCATAGCCACAAATTATATAATAAATAATATTCATGATTTAAAATACACTTCCAAATTAATTCAGTTGACTGTGTCTGCCCTTTGAGATTT
>NW_018405639.1:186109-188494 GCF_002113885.1 Mizuhopecten yessoensis
AGAGAAAAGAAGTTTTTCCTTATTTTAATGTTTGAATGTTGTGGGTAAAGTTGTTTTTTTGGAATGACCGCTGGTAACATGCCAAACTTAGAAATGGTTGGTAAGCAAAATAATCGAGTTTGCCGCAATGTTCAAATAAAACCATAATTATGTTAACGCGTTGAAAGCTCCTTAGTATATAACATGTTATGGTTAGCATCGATCACTAAAACATCAAATACAATACAATGTATACGTGTATAACAAATGGGTTGCCGACTATGTTGCTAGGCAACGTCTTCCCAGCATAAATGTCCAACATAAATAAAACAAATAAAATATACAACATTTGATATAGCGCCCTACCTAGCTAACATAAGCCACTCTAAAACGCTTTACAGTACATAGATATACAATTTTATACAGTCAATACAATTAGCATATATATTAATCAAAACAATATTGAAGAATTCGCAGGAGCTGCCTTATCGGGCGCTAACTACTAGTCCTATGCCACCTGGCTAATATCTCATTATGTGTGCATGCCTGTGTGTGTGCTGGAGATGTATCCATGCAAATCTGGTATAAAAAATCCAAGCCGGGACCTAAACGCCCATAAATGCACATTCTTACTTCAAAGGAACGATAATTTGAATGATGGTATATGACTGAAATATAAATATATATATATGGGCGTGCATCTTTAACTTTTCTAATAATTCAGGGGAGGTCACTCTGATACCAACTAGCCATATCCGGAAATTAGCCGATGACATGTCGAGTGACACGGGAAGATTGCTATGACGGATTGATGGTAAATGTGGCGACTGCATACACAATTTGTGTTAACATATCATCACAGTATCATATATATCGATATGTATACAGCGACCCACGAATGGCCGTAATAACATATTCTGTATGTCGGTAACCAGGAGAGTACAATGCCATTTGTCCAATGTCTGCTGTTTGTTATTGTGACAAGAGTGCAACTTGTGTATTATCAAATGGTGACAGTTAATACAACACTAAATGAAACCACCGAGCATTGAAACAATGAAATCCGAAACCACTTAAATGTGTTTTGTTTGTGGTACTTACTGTTTTGTTTAAAATAGCATGTCATTTAGATCTAAAATGGTCATCCTACGTATACATAAACCATGCACGTGACCTTAATTATATAATATAGACATACATTGCATATACATACTTATTGTAATAAGCGGTCATAGCCACAAATTATATAATAAATAATATTCATGATTTAAAATACACTTCCAAATTAATTCAGTTGACTGTGTCTGCCCTTTGAGATTTGATTGGTCACGTTAATGACTACATAAACATACATACTGTTGATGTCATGAAGACATGCATACATATTAAATACATGTCATGATGTGTAACAGGTCAATTTGCTGAAAGCTATCAGAACCTGATTATAACTTTTCCCCCCTGATTTGTCTAGAGGAAATTTTAGAGTTTGCATTGATGCCAGACGTTTAATACTGTGTTTTATTTCGGTCTAAATTTTACAATAGGCAGCTACTACATGAATTGGGAAAATATTGCATTGTTTTCATTAAAGTTAGGAAGATACAGTGTATTCCTCATTTTTTTCTCACTTTGGGAAAACAAAGCACTTTTTTTGCAAGGGACACAACCTGTATTTGGCTGTAAAATTAGGTAGAAAATCACTGTAATTGGAACCATTAATTGTCAGAGATACAATTGTAACGACTGCATGACTTGAAATGTTCCTTGCGTATAAACATAGCTTTAACCAGGAAAATAAATAAAATAAATGTTTATACAGGTTTCCACAGAAGTTCGTGCCATGAAATGATCTAAATGTAATACTGTATGTAATGTAATACTGTATGAAATGTAATACCGTATGTAATGTAATACTGTATGTAATGTAATACCGTATGTAATGTAATACCATATGTAATGTAATATCGTATGTAATGTAATACCGTATGTAATGTAATACTGTATGAAATGTAATACCATATGTAATGTAATACTGTATGTAATGTAATACCGTACGTAATGTAATACCGTATGTAATGTAATATTGTATGTAATGTAATACTGTATGTAATGTAATACTGTATGTAATGTAATACCGTATGTAATGTAATACTGTATGTAATGTAATACTGAATGTAATGTAATACTATATGTAATGTAATACCGTATGTAATGTAATACTGTATGTAATGTAATACTGTATGAATGTAATACCGTATGTAATGTAATACCGTATGTAATGTAATACGGTATGTAATGTAATACCATATGTAATGTAATACCGTACGTAATGTAATACCGTATGTAATGTAATATTGTATGTAATGTAATACCGTATGTAATGTAATACTGTATGTAATGTAATAC
>NW_018405639.1:190705-193536 GCF_002113885.1 Mizuhopecten yessoensis
ACATACAGGTAAACATTGTAGGATACATACAGGTAAACATTGTAGGATACATACAGGTAAACATTGTAGGAAACATACAGGTAAACATTGTAGGAAATATACAGGTAGTGTTTACAGCATCATTAAGGTAAATAAAACTGAATCATACAGGTCCCTGAAACAAAATATACAGATTATTGTCTAATTGTCACAGAATCATTCAAGTAACTCACAAAAACATTCAAGAAAGTCCAATTTATTCACTGACCTTGACCTTGCAGGTGTGCAGCATCCAGTGGAACTACAAAACCACAGACGATGTGGTGAAGGTCGAGGTGTGGGATGTTGTTGATAAAGGTCGAAAGAAAAAGAAAATGGAGGGTCTAAAGATGGAACCAGATAAACAACAGGTATCAAAGTAAACAATAAAAAACAGACTGCTGTGACCTCTGTAGTTAGGAGTGAAATCCTGTGATTTCAGTAGTTAGGGTAGACCTCATGCGTTATCTGTAGTTAGGGAAGATTATTTGACCTTTTTAGTTAAGGTAGAAGCTGTGTGACCTCAGTAGTCAGGCTGGAAGCGATGTGACCTCTGTAGTCAGGCTAGAAGCGGTGTGACCTCTGTAGTCAGACTAGAAGCAGTGTGACCTCTGTAGGCAAGATAGAAGTGGTGTGACCTCTGTAGGCAGGCTAGTAGCAGTTTGACCTCTGTCATACCTTTTGAGTCAGGCTAGAAGCTGTGTGACCTCTAGTCAGACTAGAAGCTGTGTGACCTCTAGTCAGGCTAGAAGCTGTGTGACCTCTAGTCAGACTAGAAGAAGCTGTGTAACCTTTGTAGTTAGGCTAGAAGTGATGTGACTTCTGTCTGACCTCTGTATTAAGCTAGAAGCGGTGTGACCTCTGTAGTCAGACTAGAAGCGGTGTGACCTCTGTCTGACTTTGTAGTAAGGCTAGAAGCAGTGTGACCTCTATTGTTTGCGTAGATGATCTGATACCATAGTTAGAGTAGATGTCATGTTATATTAATGCCACTTGTACAGGTACAGTACACTGTAATTATTGGTATCGAGCCAGATTTTTGTTGATATTGGTTTTCATGCTCATTTCAAAAATATATGTACATTTAGCATATGTTTTCACTACACATTTAAAAACATGTGAGTCTGAAAGACAAGTAATAACTTAAAAGGTGGCTAATGCTAAAAGATTTTTCTCTTTATATTACACCTGTAAAATTACTGATATATTTATTCTTTATCTGCATAGTGCATGTTGCTGGCACAAACAAGGAGAAGTGAAATTTTTATACAATTGTTTTTCGATTCTTACATGTTTGTTACACAGGGGGATGAGCCCAGTCTGGATGCAGAGTTCATTGACGTATATAAGGGGTCGCATGGGGTTATCATGGTGTATGACATCACCAAACAGTGGTAAGCGTCTCAGTGTATTATTTAACTACTTTTATTTGTTGATATGGTTTCATGTGTTAGTGTGGTAGCATACATCATGTTTGAGGACATTTCTATATTTCTATTTAATATCAAGATTTTCCATAACTTTTATTATAGGATGTTTCATGCTTTACATTTTAGGACATTTTCATACATTGAGCGTGAGATTGAGAAGATCCCGTCCCAGATCCCAATATTAGTACTCGGTAACCATAGAGACATGGGTCACCATCGCACTGTTTTAGAGGACAAGGCACGCTACTTCTGTCTCCACCTCCAACGGTACGGTATTCACACCTCCAAAAGTGAAGAACAATAAATGGTCTTATCCTGGTTAGCTTAATTTACACTTTTTTTCTGGTACATAAGATATCCTTGTCTCAATGTAGGGTTATTTTGTCAATGATTTCGAAAAAAATAATGAGACTTTAAAGCCGAACACTGTTTCCAATGTTTATATGTGACTTTTTGATCGTTTGACATTATTTAAGTGATTTACAAGATAGTTGGTTTTAGCACAGAATCCATGCTTGAGCATGAGAACAGTTTCATGAATTCGGGCCCAGGGTCCATATTCATAAAACCGTTCTCATGCTCAAACTCAGATTCTGTGCTCAAGCCCGATTTCTTGTTCCAGTGATAAATTAATGAAAATACTGTTTTCAATATTTACACTTGATATTTTGGCTGCGTCACCTGATTAAACGAGTTGTAAGAAAGTTGGTCTTAACAAAGCACAGAATCCATGCTTGAGCATGGAAATGATTTCATGAATATGGGCCATGGGAATTCCCATTCATACAGTAATCATTGCATTATGTCACATTGTATTATGTCACATTGTATTATGTCACATCAATGCACTAATATCACTTCAAAAATTCACTGAACAAGCAATGCCAACAATAAATTATGTATATAACAGGATTAACATGTGAGAGAATCATTNCAATGTAATACCGTATGTAATGTAATACCGTATGTAATGCAATACCGTATGTAATGTAATACTGTATGTAATGTAATATTGTATGTAATGTAATACCGTATGTAATGTAATACCGTATGAAATGTAATACCGTATGTAATGAAATACTGTATGTAATGTAATACCGTACATAATGTTATACTGTATGTAATGTAATACCGTATGTAATGTAATACTGTATGCAAATGTAATACCGTATGTAATTTAATACCGTATGTAACGTAATACCGTATGTAACGTAATACCGTATGTAATGTAATACCNTATGTAATGTAATACCATATGTAATGTAATACCGTATGTAATGTAATACTGTATGTAATGTAATACTGTATGTAATGTAATACCGTATGTAATGTATTAAAATATGTAATGTAATACTGTATGTAATGTAATACCGTATGTAATGT
>NW_018405639.1:194693-194902 GCF_002113885.1 Mizuhopecten yessoensis
TAGTCTTGGTTGATTTTATATATTTGCTAAAATGTAAAGAAAACACTCTTATTTCAGTGAAAATAGTTATCCGTGGTGACAGAAATGTTGGAAAAACTTGCCTGTTTCATCGTCTCCAAGGTCAGAAGTACAAAGAAGAATACATACCTACAGAAGAAATACAGGTAAACATTGTAGGAAACATACAAGTAAACATTGTAGGAAACATA
>NW_018405639.1:198609-199557 GCF_002113885.1 Mizuhopecten yessoensis
AAGACCAAGGTTCTAACCATTTGTAATAGGAAAGAGAGTAATGTGCTTTCTATGGGGATGGAATCAGCGACATTCAGCTTTCCAGTCTGCCACTCTACCCATTGAGCTAAAGGGAAATTCTCCTTAGCCGTAATGATATGCACAATTAAAACCTGTCACAGTATCTTGAGAGACCAATCTGTGTTAAATAGATGGCATTTTTTTTTATTTTATTTTTTTTATTTTTTTGGGAGGATGGGGGAGGGTTACTTTGTTTCTTTAGAGTATTGCAACAAAGATGAACACACTTAAATGCCATTCTTCATTTGTTTGGAGTTATTATGACAAAGACAGCTACGCTACACCTACATATCAATCTAAAACACATAAGTGTAAACCTACGCACTGTGTGTACCGGTATATTCTGACAAGGGACTACAGCAAAATTTAAGGAAGCATTGCTTCAAAGGGAGAAAGAGGTACTCATAGTAAAAAGAAATCCTATATGTTGTAGTGGTGGAGTGGGTCAGTATTGGTATATTCAATGTCTGTGTACCAGGAATCACAGAAGGAAACCTCTTACTCTACATCTCATTGCATGACTCAATCCTCCAGGGCAAGGGGGATTTAATTGGCATTGAAGAAGAAACTGTAACTTAGATGATACAGTTTTGAAGAAATGTAATTATTTTGCAGATTCATTGAAGGTCTATGCAGCAAGCGCCGTCAACAGCAGGACAAGTTGTCAGAGAAAGTTCTGGTTGATTCCAAACTAAAACAGGGAGTAGTAGAAGTATCAGGGGAGGCAACTAAGCCTAACAGTCTTCCAGGTGAGGAACTACATAAAACCTAGTTAATGTCATTATCTAAATCACCAATCCAACTTACCACTCAAAATCAAAATCAAAGTTACCAATCCAAATCGCCATAGAAATCATCAGTCAAATTGTTACAAGCATACAGACAGGC
>NW_018405639.1:199938-200609 GCF_002113885.1 Mizuhopecten yessoensis
AGATCCTTGATTTTCAGTTGTTCCAAAATCTATGTCCATGCCAACCCTTCAGAAGTCAACAATAATGGAAAAGGAGGCACACTCTGTGGGGACGACCCCAGTACAAGACAGACTACCCCCAGAGCAGGCCCCCTCACTGGAGCCCCCTACCCCCACACAAGACCAGCAGCAAAAGTCCGGCTTCTTCTCCAGGCTCTTTAAGAGTAAGGACAAGAACGTGCCAAAGAAGGAATTGGTAGATGGTAAGTTGACAAGGCATTCTGTCTCACTCCCATAGACCTACTATAAAGACATACCTAACTCAANCTTCAATAAAATTAAATCTCATCCCATAGACCTACTATAAAGACATACCTAACTCAACAGACCTTCAATAAAATTAAATCTTACTCCCATAGACCTAACTACTATAAAGTTGCATATCATTCCCATAGACCTAGCTACTATAAAGACATACCTAATTCAATAGACCTTCAATGAAATTAAAACTTACTCCCATAGACCTGCTATAAAGACATACCTAACTCAATAGACCTTCAAAAAAAATGAAATCTTACTCCCATAGACCTAGCTACTGTAAAGACATACCTAACTCAATAGACCTTCAAAAAAAATGAAATCTTACCCCCATAGACCTAGCTACTGTAAAGACATACCTAACTCAATAGACC
>NW_018405639.1:201734-202049 GCF_002113885.1 Mizuhopecten yessoensis
TTAAATCTTACTCCCATAGACCTAGCTACTGTAAACACATACCTAACTCAATAGACCTTCAATAAAATTAAATTTTACTCCCATAGACCTACTATAAAGACATGCCTTATTCCAATATATATAGTATAAAGTTACATCTCACTCCCATAGACCTACTATAAAGTTACATCTCACTACCATAGACCTATTATAAAGTTACATCTCACTACCATAGACCTATTATAAAGTTACATCTCACTACCATAGACCTACTATAAAGTTACATCTCACTACCATAGACCTACTATAAAGTTACATCTCACTACCATAGACCTA
>NW_018405639.1:203321-216712 GCF_002113885.1 Mizuhopecten yessoensis
CCATAGACCTACTATAAAGTTACATCTCACTACCATAGACCTACTATAAAGTTACATCTCACTACCATAGACCTACTACACAGTTTTATTACCGATCTTCTATAACAGTTGGTCTTTACTTTGCAGACTTACAAAGTCCCTCCTCCACCGGTACAGACACTGTGAGGAGTGTGGAGGACTTCTGTCCTGACGAAGGAGGACTTGACAACAGCTTCCTTGATGATACTAGGGAGGTTAAAGAAAATAGCAAGTTGACAAAGAACCATGACAGTGACAGGTAACCTGAATGTATTATCCACTTATTGATGACAATTTCTGTTTTTTAGGTATAATTTAAAAAAAAAGAATTTGGTCATGTTTCATAGCGCAAAATATATTCCTCAGAACAATGCCCATTTTAGGTTTAGGTATTAAACTTGTTTTACTGTGGTAGATAAGTGTGGTCAGTGGATCGGCTATGTATTATATCTGTTGTGAGTAGTGGCCCTTAGGTGATGCAATTCTTTATCTCTGGCCAGTGACGAAGATGCTAACAACCCAATGGTGGCAGGATTTCAAGATGACCTGGATTCAGATGATAATTTTGCCATGGACAACAGTTCAAATCAATTTGTCATGGCAACAGAAGACATTGTAGTGACATCATCGGACGAGGAGACAGTATCACCTGTGGAGAAGACTACAGTGGTTACCGCGGTGATGAACGTTTCCAGTGACTCAGACTCGGAGACAAATAAACCAACAATTGTGTCAACTTCTCGAAAAATATCAAATGGGAACAAAAGTATTGGTAAAGAGTCTAACAGTGACAGAAAAGTTTCCAAAACAAACAGTGTAACGTCAGACAAAGTGAGGATGACCTCTTATTCTATATCATCATCAGACAATGAAGTGACCGCTGGACAACCAGTTGTGTTGACCAATCAGGACATTGACTCTGAGGATGATGACACGACGACTGAGGTTGTGGTTGCTGTGGACGAGGACGTCAGTGACAATGATACTCCAGCCACCAACCTTCAGGTTCAGGCAGGCTTTGATAGCTGGCTAAACCAACTGGAGAGTAAGGTAGGGTATAGGCTGTGTAGATAATAAAGGCTTTGATAGCTGGCTAAACCAACTGGAGAGTAAGGTAGGGTATAGGCTGTGTAGATAATGAAGGCTTTGATAGCTGGCTAAACCAACTGGAGAGTAAGGTAGGGTATAGGCTGTGTAGATAATGAAGGCTTTGATAGCTGGCTAAACCAACTGGAGAGTAAGGTAGGGTATAGGCTGTGTAGATAATGAAGGCTTTGATAGCTGGCTAAACCAACTGGAGAGTAAGGTAGGGTATAGGCTGTGTAGATAATGAAGGCTTTGATAGCTGGCTAAACCAACTGGAGAGTAAGGTAGGGTATAGGCTGTGTAGATAATGAAGGCTTTGATAGCTGGCTAAACCAACTGGAGAGTAAGGTAGGGTATAGGCTGTGTAGATAATGAAGGCTTTGATAGCTGGCTAAACCAACTGGAGAGTAAGGTAGGGTATAGGCTGTGTAGATAATGAAGGCTTTGATAGCTGGCTAAACCAACTGGAGAGTAAGGTAGGGTATAGGCTGTGTAGATAATGAAGGCTTTGATAGCTGGCTAAACCAACTGGAGAGTAAGGTAGGGTATAGGCTGTGTAGATAATGAAGGCTTTGATAGCTGGCTAAACCAACTGGAGAGTAAGGTAGGGTATAGGCTGTGTAGATAATGAAGGCTTTGATAGCTGGCTAAACCAACTGGAGAGTAAGGTAGGGTATAGGCTGTGTAGATAATGAAGGCTTTGATAGCTGGCTAAACCAACTGGAGAGTAAGGTAGGGTATAGGCTGTGTAGATAATGAAGGCTTTGATAGCTGGCTAAACCAACTGGAGAGTAAGGTAGGGTATAGGCTGTGTAGATAATGAAGGCTTTGATAGCTGGCTAAACCAACTGGAGAGTAAGGTAGGGTATAGGCTGTGTAGATAATGAAGGCTTTGATAGCTGGCTAAACCAACTGGAGAGTAAGGTAGGGTATAGGCTGTGTAGACAATGAAGGCTTTGATAGCTGGCTTAACAAACTGGAGAGTAAGGTAGGGTATAGGCTGTGTAGATAATGAAGGCTTTGATAGCTGGCTAAACCAACTGGAGAGTACGGTAGGGTATAGGCTGTGTAGACAATGAAGGCCTTGATAGCTGGCTTAACAAACTGGAGAGTAAGGTATGGTATAGGCTGTGTAGATAATGAAGGCTTTGATAGCTGGCTTAACAAACGGGAGAGTAAGGTAGGGTATAGGCTGTGTAGATAATGAAGGCTTTGATAGCTGGCTAAACCAACTGGAGAGTAAGGTAGAGTATAGGCTGTGTAGATAATGAAGGCTTTGAGAGCTGACTAAACCAACTGGAGTATTATTCTCCATTCATTAATATACAAAGTCTGAAAACTTCTGCCAAAATTAAAGTGAGTTCTAAAAGCATTTCTTGTACATTTTCTGGTTGTTTTTACAGCCAAAATATACTGAGGAAGTTCACAGTGAACCCAGCAGTCCTGAGCTACAGCGACCAGTGGCCAGGTCAAGTAAGTACAAGCTAGGTACCTGTGGAACCAATACTGCCCTGTTAACCTTTGTTTGTTTGTTTGAGTGGTTTTACCACCGCTTCACTACTGAGTAGTTGGGTTTTTCAGCAGACGACCTTATGAACCTAGTTGTTCAGAGTTTATTTATGCACCACATGAACCCTACAGTTCAAAAGTCAAGTGCAATCTATCTATGTATCCAATTAACCATGCAAATCAGAGGTCAAGTAAGTGCAGAATATCTGTATCTTTCTGCCTCTCTGTCGCTGTCTTGCAGTGATGCAAGTCAAGTAAATATGAACCTGTATTTGTGATGTCACTGTACTAGTGAATACTTGTGCTTGTGATGTTGGTACAATTACTTAGATGGTATGTCACTGTACAATTGAATACTTGTGCTTGTGATGTTGGTACAATTACTAAGATGATATGTCACTGTACTAGTGAATACTTGTGCTTATGATGTTGGTACAATTACTAAGATGGTATGTCACTGTACAAGTGATTTGTTTACTTTAGAGTCAACTACATCTGGAGAAACCGTAGAGAGGGATACAAGTGCCAAAAAGAAGAAAAAGAAAAAGAAAGAAAAATCGGAGAAGGTACGTTTACCCGAACACACAAATAGCTGTCAGTAATACTCAGTGGTCAGTCAATCAGTTCAAATAAGTCTCTTAGTGTTGTTGTATACAAAGATATACACAATTATCAAAACTAGTAGCTATACTTATCAGGGGATTATAGGGACCCGTCGATCTTGAAACGTTGCGACACGTTTGATACATACATTGTTTGTGTAAAAAGTAAAAACCTTTATACATAATTAGGGGATGATGTACGTGGCGATTAGGACTTGAAATAAGGTTTGAACTAGAGACTGATAGGTTCAGTGTGTAAATCAAATTTTATGTTCTAATCACCGGAATAGACACAAAAAACAAAGCTGATTGTATCAGCATCTGTGATTAATTTCTCTGAAGGAATTAGTCGATGGTGTAAAAAATCCATACATCATGATAAGACACTTTGATATTTGGCAGGAGAAATAATTCATTTAGGATTTAGGATTTAATAATACTCTGATTTCTATTTGGTAGGGAGAAGAAAACTCTACTGGTAAAAAATCCAAAAAGAAAGAAAAACAAAAAGCTGAAAAAGAAAAGGGAGAAACAAGCAAAAAAGAAAAGAAGAAAAAGAAGGAAAAACCAGTTGTTTCACAAACAGAAAATGCAATGGAGAATATGGATGACTTGGAGGCATTCCTAAATGATGATCCTTCAACCCCAGGGGGTGGGGCAGGTTATGAGTCTCTCTGATCCTTCAACCCCAGGGGGTGGGGTAGGTTATGATTTTCTCTGATCCTTCAACCCCAGGGGGTGGGTCAGGTTATGAGTCTCTGATCCTTCAAACTCTGGGGGTGGGGTAGGTTATGAGTCTCTCTGATCCTTCAACCCCAGGGGGTGGGTCAGGCTATGTTTCACTTTGGTTCACCAACCCTTGGACAGGATATTGGCCACTTTGATCTATAAACCACAAATTACAGGGTCAGGTTGGATAGGCGAAGTCATTCTGTTACTCTGAAGAATTGAACAGAAATAAGTCATGCTGTTACCACATGGGTCTGAACCGATTAAATCATTTTATTAGCCTGGGGTTGGAACATGATAAGTCGATCAGTTACCTGGGGGTTGAAACAGAATAAATTCTTCTGATAGTCTGGGTATTGGAGCAGCATTAGTCATTCTCTTAGACAAAGAGTTGTAGGGTTAGGACAAAACAAATCATTCTGTTGGTTTAGTTGTAGGAACAAGAAAGGTCATTATGTAACACAGGGGGCTGGGACAAGATAAATTACTATGTAATCTTTAATTTTAAATAATTGGTACCTTGAATAGTTGAATGATTGCCTTTTATTTTTTAGTTCAATTGTTTCAATAGGTGTTACTCCCCTTTTTTAATTAATTCATGCGGGAGCAAGAAGTATTAGCATGTGGCTTACAGTTTTGTCCTGTAACCAGGGGGATCTGGACCGGATAAGTCTTTATGTTACCTAGTACCTAGGGCTTGGAGAAGGAAATGACTGATAAGTAAGTTTGTTATGACATGTACAAGGGATTAGGATTGGAGGTCACAATGTAAACCCTTGGGATTGGGACATGTCACACTGTTACCCCGGGGTGTGNCTGTGATGTTGGTACAATTACTAAGATGTCATGTCACTGTACAATTGAGTACTTGTGCTTGTGATGTTGGTACAATTACTCAGATGGTATATCACTGTACAAGTGAATACTTGTGCTTGTGATGTTGGTACAATTACTGAGATGTCATGTCACTGTACAATTGAATAGTTGTGCTTGTGATGTAGGTACAATTACTAAGATGGTATGTCACTGTACAAGTGAATACTTGTGCTTGTGATGTTGGTACAATCACTTAGATGGTATGTCACTGTACAATTGAATACTTGTGCTTGTGATGTAGGTACAATTACTAAGATGGTATGTCACTGTACTAGTGAATACTTGTGCTTGTTATGTTGGTACAATTACTTAGATCGTATGTCACTGTACAAGTGAATACTTGTGCTTATGATGTTGGTACAATTACTAAGATGGTATGTCACTGTACAAGTGAGTACTTGTGCTTGTGATGTTGGTACAATTACTTAGATGGTATGGCACTGTACAATTGAATATGTGTGCTTGTGATGTTGGTACAATTACTTAGATGGTATGTCACTGTACAAGTGAATACTTGTGCTTGTGATGTTGGTACAATTACTAAGATGGTATGTCACTGTACAAGTGANTAGTGCTGTATTGTATAGGGAGGATGTGTTAGTGGTGTGTTACGTACATGCTGACTAGATGTGATTGTAGTGCTGTATTGTATAGGGAGGATGTGTTAGTGGTGTGTTACGTACATGCTGACTAGATGTGATTGTAGTGCTGTATTGTATAGGGAGGATGTGTTAGTGGTGTGTTACGTACATGCTGACTAGATGTGATTGTAGTGCTGTATTGTATAGGGAGGATGTGTTAGTGGTGTGTTACGTACATGCTGACTAGATGTGATTGTAGTGCTGTATTGTATAGGGAGGATGTGTTAGTGGTGTGTTACGTACATGCTGACTAGATGTGATTGTAGTGCTGTATTGTATAGGGAGGATGTGTTAGTGGTGTGTTACGTACATGCTGACTAGATGTGATTGTAGTGCTGTATTGTATAGGGAGGATGTGTTAGTGGTGTGTTACGTACATGCTGACTAGATGTGATTGTAGTGCTGTATTGTATAGGGAGGATGTGTTAGTGGTGTGTTACGTACATGCTGACTAGATGTGATTGTAGTGCTGTATTGTATAGGGAGGATGTGTTAGTGGTGTGTTACGTACATGCTGACTAGATGTGATTGTAGTGCTGTATTGTATAGGGAGGATGTGTTAGTGGTGTGTTACGTACATGCTGACTAGATGTGATTGTAGTGCTGTATTGTATAGGGAGGATGTGTTAGTGGTGTGTTACGTACATGCTGACTAGATGTGATTGTAGTGCTGTATTGTATAGGGAGGATGTGTTAGTGGTGTGTTACGTACATGCTGACTAGATGTGATTGTAGTGCTGTATTGTATAGGGAGGATGTGTTAGTGGTGTGTTACGTACATGCTGACTAGATGTGATTGTAGTGCTGTATTGTATAGGGAGGATGTGTTAGTGGTGTGTTACGTACATGCTGACTAGATGTGATTGTAGTGCTGTATTGTATAGGGAGGATGTGTTAGTGGTGTGTTACGTACATGCTGACTAGATGTGATTGTAGTGCTGTATTGTATAGGGAGGATGTGTTAGTGGTGTGTTACGTACATGCTGACTAGATGTGATTGTAGTGCTGTATTGTATAGGGAGGATGTGTTAGTGGTGTGTTACGTACATGCTGACTAGATGTGATTGTAGTGCTGTATTGTATAGGGAGGATGTGTTAGTGGTGTGTTACGTACATGCTGACTAGATGTGATTGTAGTGCTGTATTGTATAGGGAGGATGTGTTAGTGGTGTGTTACGTACATGCTGACTAGATGTGATTGTAGTGCTGTATTGTATAGGGAGGATGTGTTAGTGGTGTGTTACGTACATGCTGACTAGATGTGATTGTAGTGCTGTATTGTATAGGGAGGATGTGTTAGTGGTGTGTTACGTACATGCTGACTAGATGTGATTGTAGTGCTGTATTGTATAGGGAGGATGTGTTAGTGGTGTGTTACGTACATGCTGACTAGATGTGATTGTAGTGCTGTATTGTATAGGGAGGATGTGTTAGTGGTGTGTTACGTACATGCTGACTAGATGTGATTGTAGTGCTGTATTGTATAGGGAGGATGTGTTAGTGGTGTGTTACGTACATGCTGACTAGATGTGATTGTAGTGCTGTATTGTATAGGGAGGATGTGTTAGTGGTGTGTTACGTACATGCTGACTAGATGTGATTGTAGTGCTGTATTGTATAGGGAGGATGTGTTAGTGGTGTGTTACGTACATGCTGACTAGATGTGATTGTAGTGCTGTATTGTATAGGGAGGATGTGTTAGTGGTGTGTTACGTACATGCTGACTAGATGTGATTGTAGTGCTGTATTGTATAGGGAGGATGTGTTAGTGGTGTGTTACGTACATGCTGACTAGATGTGATTGTAGTGCTGTATTGTATAGGGAGGATGTGTTAGTGGTGTGTTACGTACATGCTGACTAGATGTGATTGTAGTGCTGTATTGTATAGGGAGGATGTGTTAGTGGTGTGTTACGTACATGCTGACTAGATGTGATTGTAGTGCTGTATTGTATAGGGAGGATGTGTTAGTGGTGTGTTACGTACATGCTGACTAGATGTGATTGTAGTGCTGTATTGTATAGGGAGGATGTGTTAGTGGTGTGTTACGTACATGCTGACTAGATGTGATTGTAGTGCTGTATTGTATAGGGAGGATGTGTTAGTGGTGTGTTACGTACATGCTGACTAGATGTGATTGTAGTGCTGTATTGTATAGGGAGGATGTGTTAGTGGTGTGTTACGTACATGCTGACTAGATGTGATTGTAGTGCTGTATTGTATAGGGAGGATGTGTTAGTGGTGTGTTACGTACATGCTGACTAGATGTGATTGTAGTGCTGTATTGTATAGGGAGGATGTGTTAGTGGTGTGTTACGTACATGCTGACTAGATGTGATTGTAGTGCTGTATTGTATAGGGAGGATGTGTTAGTGGTGTGTTACGTACATGCTGACTAGATGTGATTGTAGTGCTGTATTGTATAGGGAGGATGTGTTAGTGGTGTGTTACGTACATGCTGACTAGATGTGATTGTAGTGCTGTATTGTATAGGGAGGATGTGTTAGTGGTGTGTTACGTACATGCTGACTAGATGTGATTGTAGTGCTGTATTGTATAGGGAGGATGTGTTAGTGGTGTGTTACGTACATGCTGACTAGATGTGATTGTAGTGCTGTATTGTATAGGGAGGATGTGTTAGTGGTGTGTTA
The DNA here is from genome assembly GCF_002113885.1 of Mizuhopecten yessoensis. Lineage (NCBI taxonomy): Eukaryota > Metazoa > Mollusca > Bivalvia > Pectinida > Pectinidae > Mizuhopecten > Mizuhopecten yessoensis. Next base: position 211,433 of record NW_018405639.1, read on the forward strand.
CGTACATGCTGACTAGATGTGATTGTAGTGCTGTATTGTATAGGGAGGATGTGTTAGTGGTGTGTTACGTACATGCTGACTAGATGTGATTGTAGTGCTGTATTGTATAGGGAGGATGTGTTAGTGGTGTGTTACGTACATGCTGACTAGATGTGATTGTAGTGCTGTATTGTATAGGGAGGATGTGTTAGTGGTGTGTTACGTACATGCTGACTAGATGTGATTGTAGTGCTGTATTGTATAGGGAGGATGTGTTAGTGGTGTGTTACGTACATGCTGACTAGATGTGATTGTAGTGCTGTATTGTATAGGGAGGATGTGTTAGTGGTGTGTTACGTACATGCTGACTAGATGTGATTGTAGTGCTGTATTGTATAGGGAGGATGTGTTAGTGGTGTGTTACGTACATGCTGACTAGATGTGATTGTAGTGCTGTATTGTATAGGGAGGATGTGTTAGTGGTGTGTTACGTACATGCTGACTAGATGTGATTGTAGTGCTGTATTGTATAGGGAGGATGTGTTAGTGGTGTGTTACGTACATGCTGACTAGATGTGATTGTAGTGCTGTATTGTATAGGGAGGATGTGTTAGTGGTGTGTTACGTACATGCTGACTAGATGTGATTGTAGTGCTGTATTGTATAGGGAGGATGTGTTAGTGGTGTGTTACGTACATGCTGACTAGATGTGATTGTAGTGCTGTATTGTATAGGGAGGATGTGTTAGTGGTGTGTTACGTACATGCTGACTAGATGTGATTGTAGTGCTGTATTGTATAGGGAGGATGTGTTAGTGGTGTGTTACGTACATGCTGACTAGATGTGATTGTAGTGCTGTATTGTATAGGGAGGATGTGTTAGTGGTGTGTTACGTACATGCTGACTAGATGTGATTGTAGTGCTGTATTGTATAGGGAGGATGTGTTAGTGGTGTGTTACGTACATGCTGACTAGATGTGGGTGACTGTGATAATGTGTGTATGATATTTATCTGAACCAGCACAGAGTTATTCCCCTTTTCTGATTTCTACTTTCTGTCTCAAATAATGTTTATGAAACTTGGTACACATGATCACTACCTTAAGTTTTTGTGCACTTGTGATTTATTTTCAATAGATTTTGCCCTTTTTTCTGACCCTATTTAAAACACCAACTGCCAGGTAGAGACATATAGCAAACACGTTCCATATCCATTTATAAATTTACAATATATGATGCCCTTTTTCTGATATCCATTATAAATTTTGTTTGAAGTACTGCTATTTATCTTCTTCACTTTCATTTATAAAACTTTGTACACAAAGCATTACCCAATGTTGTTTTGCACTTTGTTGTTATTTAAAGAATTTGTATTAGCGACATGTTTATCAAAGTTGTGCACCTTCTTCTGATTTGTTTCTATGGAAGTATTATTGTATCACTGTGTCATTCAACCATCTTGACCATGGAAAGTTTGATGTGATTAATTGGACAGTGTTTGTTGTAAATGGAAACCAAGGCTGCTTTTGTTTCTCACGTTACAAATGGTTGGACCAGAGTTTGTTTATGAAATATGGACAGACCTTACGATTTTATGTTGTTTTCTGGTGAGCCTTGGAAAAGACTTTCAAAGCAAGCTTTAACATTGGTAGGTCTGTCAGGTTTTACCCTGAAACATTGCCTTTAAAAGTAGACAAACTGGTTGGTCCACAAAAGACAACAGGCCCCTATAGATTGTATAGAACAGGCCTTGATACAGTTAATAGAACAGTTTAACTGTAACCAAACCTTGCTTTATAAAGTGTATCGTTTGTGGAGTGGAGGATACTGTGCAGTAGATGGTGTGTTATGTTCTATAAAGTGTATCGTTTGTGGAGTGGAGGATACTGTGCAGTAGATGGTGTGTTATGTTCTATAAAGTGTATCGTTTGTGGAGTGGAGGATACTGTGCAGTAGATGGTGTGTTATGTTCTATAAAGTGTATCGTTTGTGGAGTGGAGGATACTGTGCAGTAGATGGTGTGTTATGTTCTATAAAGTGTATCGTTTGTGGAGTGGAGGATACTGTGCAGTAGATGGTGTGTTATGTTCTATAAAGTGTATCGTTTGTGGAGTGGAGGATACTGTGCAGTAGATGGTGTGTTATGTTCTATAAAGTGTATCGTTTGTGGAGTGGAGGATACTGTGCAGTAGATGGTGTGTTATGTTCTATAAAGTGTATCGTTTGTGGAGTGGAGGATACTGTGCAGTAGATGGTGTGTTATGTTCTATAAAGTGTATCGTTTGTGGAGTGGAGGATACTGTGCAGTAGATGGTGTGTTATGTTCTATAAAGTGTATCGTTTGTGGAGTGGAGGATACTGTGCAGTAGATGGTGTGTTATGTTCTATAAAGTGTATCGTTTGTGGAGTGGAGGATACTGTGCAGTAGATGGTGTGTTATGTTCTATAAAGTGTATCGTTTGTGGAGTGGAGGATACTGTGCAGTAGATGGTGTGTTATGTTCTATAAAGTGTATCGTTTGTGGAGTGGAGGATACTGTGCAGTAGATGGTGTGTTATGTTCTATAAAGTGTATCGTTTGTGGAGTGGAGGATACTGTGCAGTAGATGGTGTGTTATGTTCTATAAAGTGTATCGTTTGTGGAGTGGAGGATACTGTGCAGTAGATGGTGTGTTATGTTCTATAAAGTGTATCGTTTGTGGAGTGGAGGATACTGTGCAGTAGATGGTGTGTTATGTTCTATAAAGTGTATCGTTTGTGGAGTGGAGGATACTGTGCAGTAGATGGTGTGTTATGTTCTATAAAGTGTATCGTTTGTGGAGTGGAGGATACTGTGCAGTAGATGGTGTGTTATGTTCTATAAAGTGTATCGTTTGTGGAGTGGAGGATACTGTGCAGTAGATGGTGTGTTATGTTCTATAAAGTGTATCGTTTGTGGAGTGGAGGATACTGTGCAGTAGATGGTGTGTTATGTTCTATAAAGTGTATCGTTTGTGGAGTGGAGGATACTGTGCAGTAGATGGTGTGTTATGTTCTATAAAGTGTATCGTTTGTGGAGTGGATGATACTGTGCAGTAGATGGTGTGTTATGCTCTATAAAGTGTATCATTTGTGGAGTGGAGGATACTGTGCAGTCGATGGTGTGTTATGTTCTATAAAGTGTATCGTTTGTGGAGTGGAGGATACTGTGCAGTAGATAGTGTGTTATGTCCGTTGTTATAGGATGTTAGTGCGCGAGTACCTTAGTACATGAAAACATTGTTTCATTAGTGATTGGTAGATACAAAAGTATAACTGACATCATTGTTTGTTTATAAGTTCATACTTGTTGTAACATTGGATTCTTGACTGTTTTATTCTGATGTGAGGGAGTGATTAGTTCGTTGTATTGGTACATACTGATAATTAATTGTGTATTGGTACAAATTTATAGATGATGTGGGGGCATGATACCTTCGAATTTGGGGATTCAAGATGGCCACTGATGTCACGGGTTCAATTACAGCTATAATTAAAGTTAAATTGGGTCCACTTTGTTGATACTTTACAGGAGAGATACTATAAGGTAACAGGTAAGCATGTACTTCATGTTAAACAACCCAGTTTGAAGTTTCAAGATTCAAGATGGCTACTTAATTCGCCTCTGATAGAGTGATGTATTTATATCTGGAAGTGAAGTGTTGTTGAGTGGATTGGAATATTCATGTGTGACATTTCATTTGTGACTGCTGGGATAATTTGGGGGACATATGTAACAATCCCTGTTACAGGTAGAAAACGTTGTGTCTGGACAATTGCTGATATTATCTTCCAACAGGCTTTTGTGACATTTTACATCACTTAGTATACAATGCAACATATTTTTCATTTTGATTATTTTCAAGGCAGAGTGAGGAGGTATAAAATAGCCTTTGGTTTACAGCTATAGATTTTACTATAATGCTTTAAAATCTTTATATCTGCTTTAAAGGTATGTATTTTGTCAAAAGAAAACATTGTTTCTTACAAGTTCATCTGAAGAAGTAGACTCTTTTGAAATGAAACCTACTATCTTTTCATTTTTCCAAGTACTTTGGTCATAAAAAATAAAGATTTTTCTTGAAAATCAGCTTTTGGAAAACAGAACTCTCATCGCAGAAATTGGAGTCTGGAGTTACTTTAGATTTATGTGTGCGGTCTCTTCAGAGGTATATGTGCTGTTGAAACCTTAGGTATACATGTGTTTGGGTGTGTAGCATGTGTATGTGTGGCCTAGGTACACATGTACTAGGTATGTACTAGGGGTAAAATGCCCTGTTGGCTGGTAGTATTACACCTGTATTGATGATATAAAATCTGTATATTAATGGTATTTGTGATCATGTGTGTTCGTGTGTTGTCATCCAGAAAAAAATCATGTCGAGGGTCACACAATGTGCTGAAGATACCCATTGCACCTTTTACAGATTAATAGAGGTTTTCCCCACCTTTTAGCCCGAGTCAGAAAATCTGTAAATAGAATTTTCCATACCTTTAGCATGAGAGAGAAAACGTTGAATCCTAAGAGTAAGATTTATATTAAACGTGACTGATAACCTTGCTTACTTGCACACTGGTTCTACACCAGGGTTGGCCATTTTAACATTCTATTTCATAATCGTAACATCATATCACTTATTGTAATTTAAGATGATAACGAACATGATTATTTTTATAAAGCACTCTCTGACAAACGTGAGAAGAGTTGAGCGGTGTTATTTTGTATGTTTACACATATTAGATGTTACGGTATATACGTAACGACTAACCCCGATTACATTGGATGACATTGACCTCTAGTCTCTACAGTAAGTAGGTGTTACGGTATATACGTAACACCAATTACATTGGATGACATTGACCTCTAGTCTCTACAGTAAGTAGGTGTTACGGTATATACGTAACCCTGATTACATTGGATGACATTGACCTCTAGTCTCTACAGTAAGTAGGTGTTACGGTATATACGTAACCCCGATTACATTGGATGACATTGACCTCTAGTCTCTATAGTAAGTAGGTTGTTTTTTGACTTTTATGACACGTAATTGCAATAAAACATGTATATGAAATATGAAATAAGAATAAATATCTAAAAAAAAAGCTGGACTTTTTGTACTGTGTAATTGTTAAAAAACAATGAGAAATTATAACAATGCATTACAAACAATGGAATTCGGTTATTCCCCTCACATCTGGTTAATAAAAATAATATATCCAACAGTATCTTGTTATGTCTCAAGCAATTTCCTCTTCAGAAAATTGACACCATTGTGTCTGTATA
>NW_018405639.1:220764-221069 GCF_002113885.1 Mizuhopecten yessoensis
TTGTCTGAATAATAATGGTGAGCTTGGCATTGGCACCATTGTGTGTATATAATAATGGTAAGCTTGGCATTGGCACCATTGTGTGTGTATAATAATGGTAAGCTTGGCATTGACACCATTGTCTATATAATAATGATAAGCTTGGCATTGACACCATTGTGTCTATATAATAATGGTTAGCTTGTCATTGACACCATTGTGTCTGTATAATAACGGTAAGCTTGGCATTGGCACCATAGTGTCTATATAATAACGGTAACCTTGGCATTGGCACCATTGTGTCTGTATAATAATGGTAAGCTTGG
>NW_018405639.1:222046-226195 GCF_002113885.1 Mizuhopecten yessoensis
TTTTATGATAGTTAGTCATGTTTTACGATAATTAGTATGTCGCATCATCGTCATCTGGTAAGAGAGCATGTGTCATGAAATTCCCAAGTAAGTGACATATGTTGATGTATGTAAGGAAGAAACACTATACAAAAGAGGATAAATAGGGCTGTTCAATCATTTAAATACAAACACTGGTGGTAAAAACCTGAGTTATAGATTATTAGTTATTGTCATTGTTAATAAGTTATATACTTCCACACAGACTTAGCTATTACTACTGTATACATAGGCAGGCATAGAAAGTCATAAAGACTTACCATCAAATCCCATATCACGTTCTCTCTGTGGCAACTTCACCCTTGTGTTGTATTGTGGCAGTTTCCCTTCCATGCTGGCATGGAACTAAACAGACAATCAGGATGTTAGTTACTGCTTTCACAGTTAAGATTGCATATAAATGGGATAACTACCAAACATTTAGGTCAGCTAAAATATTTAAAGCTAAAATTTTCAAAAGTAATGAAAGAGGTAACAGACTCGGATTGTTTGAATGCTTCCTGATAATTTTGCTGTAGAAAATGTTTCAGCACCCTTAATGACTGATTATAGGTGTAACTCCTAATATCTTACTACAGGCGATGTCTGAGGAACCCCTNCCGACGGACGACAGACGGACGCCGGACGCCGGAACCATGCCATAAGCTCACTTGGCCCTTTGGGCCAGGTGAACTAATAATGGTAAACTTGGCTTTGCACCATGAAGCACAAACTTGTTTGAGGTTTTCTCATACTTAATCTGTGCAGGAATGAAGTCACTGGGAAGAGTGATGGTGACCTTGACCTGGGCATACTGGAAAACAATCTTGTTGGGAGTCCTTGACCCATACATGCAGTTTGATCAAGAGTCTTTCAGAAATAAAACTTGGTAGAGTGACGAATAATTTCTGAGCACACTGTGGTTGGGGAATGTAATTACAAATTTTCTGTTATATACATCCAGGAAAGTCATTGTATTTTTAATGAGCATAGGAAATGTACAGTAAACTAGTCCTCGATATTTTTGTTATGTTAACCATGTTTTTACAATTACATAAAAAACAGATACACAGTTTTTATACCGCTGAGACAGTCCCTGCTGTGTCGTCACACCCTGCTCCCTTTGTCCAATATAAACAGCACAAACAATCTCTTTAGATAAAATTGTGTTTATTTGAATTACCCAGACTTTCTATGTATAACAGATAACACTTTGAATTTTACTGTAGAATTTTAAATCTGGCATGATTAAATAGCCAAGCAGTAGTAGTATTCATTGCCAAGAAATGAAATCTTTTACCATGATACACATATGTATAATAAGAACTCTAAGGAATGCTAATTATAACAGTTTTTAAGTCATTCATTTGTAACTTCAACATAATAACATACAAGGGTCTAGAAGAACAATTGTAACTTGTATGTTTACAGTGTATCGTAGTATATTCTCACACTATTACAAGGCAATTAACTACAGCACTAATTTGGCTTTTATTGGACAGTTTTCTCCAGCTGTATCTAGTCAGTACACAGCAACCAAAGTGTTGTTATTGCTGACAATCCAGTACATGCTGAACAACGAAGATGTCGTCGGTAAGTCTGCCTATCTAAGTGTGGAGTATAAGGCAGTTGTATTCACATACTCGTACTGGTATAAGTTAATTGTATCAATACAATTTAGTTGTATTGGTATAATTCAGGTGTATCCATAGTTGTCAGTTATCCACAAGTCATGTCTTTCGTATGCAGTTATTATTTCAGCCTTCTTTTTTCAATGATAATTAAATCTGTTGTAACTTTGTACTGTTGGGGTACTTGTTCCTATATAAGGTTATGCAGTATAAGTCTGTTGTATCGACACAGTTGTATCGGTATAAGATAGTTTTACCTGTATAAATTAGTTGTATCTATATAAGATTGTTGTATCTGTATAAATTAGTTGTATGTTGTATCTGTATAAATTAGTTGTATGTTGTATCTGTATGAATTAGTTGTATGTTGTATCTGTATAAATTAGTTGTATCTATATAAGATTGTTGTGTCTGTTGTCATCTGCCGTCAGTCATCCACAAGTCATGTCTACCTTATCTTTCCCGTTTGTCGTTTCGTCTTGGAGTCAAAAATATATCTGTTATAATTCCGTACTGTTGAAGGTACTTCTTCCGACGTAAGTGTTCAGTATAAGTCAGATGTATACACACAGCTGTATTGGTATAATTTACTCGTATCCGTAGTTGTCTGTCTATGTCAGTCATCCACAGGCCATATCCATCTTGAACACTTATTATTTCATCTTCTTCTTCTTCTTTGTGGTTCGTCGTTTTGTCTTTGAGTCAACAATAAATTGTGACTGTTTCTTGATCGCGGAGCGGCCAGGAACTTCTCCATCATCATCACCGCTGTCATCTTCATCTGGAGGAAAAATCAAACAGTTAATCAACCAATTGTAGTGTTTTATATAGACACACACCAAATAAAGGTTGGTTAATATTTCAAATTCATAAATGATGTAATGGCTCCCTTTTCATTATCAAATTTGTAAACGTTAAGTTAATATTGCAGTAATACATTTGACTTGTTTTGTTTCGTGCTAGTAAGTCATAGGAAGGTTGTAGAAGAGATGATAGAAGTCCTGTATAATTATGGTTAAATTACTTCAAAATCTCACAATAATATGATGACATTATGGTACTTATTAAAATAGAAACAAAATAAATCTCTGGCATAAAAGTCAATGATATTTTCCAACAGGTCTCCTTCATGCTAGCAACTGTCTTTACTGATCAGTATCTCCTTATATAATGCACTGATTCATATGAACTGATAAGTTCTGCATCACGGTCAACAGATGACCAAGACAGCAAGATGGTCATGCAACAGCAGATGACCATCTGACAGAGGAGCTATGTCTGGATTATTTGTAACATAATGTTAAAAGTGATGGTAGAAATATTTTACAAGAGGATGATAATCCAAAGCAGATTAAAAAAGAAAATCCTTTAAGTAAGTACAATGTATGTGATATGTGGCCTTACAATTGGTTCAATGGGGCAGTATATGGTATGTACGTGATTTGTGCCTTATACATGGTTCAGTAGGGCAGTACATGGGTAAAGAATGTGATTTCGGGTTTCTATATATATATGTATGTGACCAGTGTTTAATTGATGCAAAATGTGTCGAGCAATACAAGTATAGCAAAGGTACATAAGCTATTTTCATGCAAAATAAAATATCAAATTAAAACCAAAATCAAATTTAATCAAAATTACTCGCAAACAACTCCAAATCAAAACTTAATGGTAAAAAAATTGGCACGCATAAATAGATATGTGATTGAATATGATCTGAGTGGGTTGGAGCCCAGCAACCACCAGGGTGACCATTTTACATGTTGACAACCTGGTGACCATGGCAACCATGGCATTTTTATGTTACATGTTGACTTGGACACCCTCTCCACACCACCCAACATGGCAGAGCCGGGTTTCACTGGATCTACACCTAGAGTGACCTCAGGGTAGGAACATCCCAGACACTGGTGACACGAGGGTGGGGAAAGGAGGGTGTGTCAAGTTGGTCGTGTGAGGAGAGCAAGGCAAGAAACCCTGTGTCAAAAACTTACATCCTCCATAAAGGGTTTTGGCAATGTCTTCATAGTAAAATCGTACAAGTTAATACAAGCATAAAATCATTTGAGCACCATGACATTAAAACCACACAACAAAACTTCACAAATAAGTATACATCATGATAACACCATATGTTCACAGTAAAACCCAACAAATTAGTATACATCATGTAAGCACCATAATATTATGTTCACAGTAAAACCACACAAATTAGTATACATCATGTTAGCACCATATGTTCACAGTAAAACCCAACAAATTCGTAGAAGTCATGTCATGTTTTATGACAGTTTCTGTCACTTTCTCGTCATGTATTATAACCGTATGTGTCACAACCTTGTCATCTTTTATAACACTTATTGTGTGCCTTATCTTTGTCATGTTTTATAACCGTATGTGTCACAACCTTGTCATCTTTTATAACACTTAGTACATGCCTTATCTTTGTCATGTTTTATAACCGTATGTGTCACAACCTTGTCATCTTTTATAACACTTA
>NW_018405639.1:227749-228399 GCF_002113885.1 Mizuhopecten yessoensis
CAGGTGATGTCTGAGGAACCCCTAACAACTAACTAGAGGCCATTCCTACATGTCCCTAGTGTCTTACTACAGGTGATGTCTGAGGAACCCCTAACAACTAACTAGAGGCCATTCCTACATGTCCCTAGTGTATTACTGCAGGAGTTGTTGGAGCAAACCCTCACAACTAACTAACTAAATTTTCCAAAGTAATGAAAGAGGTGTAACAGACTCAGATTGTTTGAGTGCTTCCTGATAATTTTGCTGTAGAAAATGTTTCAGCACCCTTAATGACTGATTATAGGTGTAACTCCTAATATCTTACTACAGGCGATGTCTGAGGAACCCCTAACCACTAACAAGAGGCCATTCCTACATGTCCCTAGTGTCTTACTACAGGAGTTGTTGGAGCAAACCCTAACAACTAACTAGAGGTCATTCCTACATGTCCCCAGTGTCTTACTAAAGGTGATGTCTGAGCAACCCCTAACAACTAACTAGAGGCCATTCCTACATGTCCCCAGTGTCTTACTACAGGAGTTGTCTGAGGAACCCCTAACAACTAACAAGAGGCCATTCCTACATGTCCCTAGTGTCTTACTGCAGGAGTTGTCTGAGCAACCCCTAACAACTAACTAGAGGCCATTCCTACATGTCCCCAGTGTCTTACT
>NW_018405639.1:231606-231919 GCF_002113885.1 Mizuhopecten yessoensis
CAGACTATAACCCCTGACCACTGTAACATTATGTACAGACTATAACCCCTGACCAATGTAACAATATATACAGACTATAATCCCTGACCAATGTAACATTATACTCAGACTATAACCCCTGACCAATGTAACATTATATACAGACTATAACCCCTGACCAATGTAACATTATGTACAGACTATAACTCCTGACCAATGTAACATTATACTCAGACTATAACCCGGAACCAATGTAACATTATGTACAGACTATAACCCCTGACCAATGTAACATTATGTACAGACTATAACCCCTGACCAATGTAACATTATA
>NW_018405639.1:232049-237897 GCF_002113885.1 Mizuhopecten yessoensis
CAGACTATAATCCCTGACCACTGTAACATTATGTACAGACTATAACCCCTGACCAATGTAACATTATGTACAGACTATAATCCCTGACAAATGTAACATTATACTCAGACTATAACCCCTGACCAATGTAACATTATGTACAGACTATAATCCCTGACCACTGTAACATTATTTACAGACTATAACCCCTGACCAATGTAACATTATACTCAGACTATAACCCCGAACCAATGTAACATTATATACTATCTATTACCTCTGATCCATGTAACATGATAAATTATGACCTCTGATCCATGTAAGATTATATACTATTGCCCCTGATCAATATAACATTATATACTGTCTATTACCTCTGATCCATGTAACATGATAAATTATTACCTCTGATCCATATAACACTATATACTATTACCAATGATCCTTGTAACATTATATACTATTACCTCTGATCAATTTAACATTATATACTATTACCTCTGATCCATGTAACATTATATACTATTACCTCTGATCCGTGTAACATTATATACTATTACCTCTGATCCTTGTAACATTATATACTTTTTCCTCTGATCCTTGAAACATGACAAATTATTACCTCTGATCCATGTAACATGATACATTATTACCTCTGATCCATGTAACATAATGAATTATTACCTCTGATCCATGTAACATTATATACTATTACCCCTGATCAACATAACAGCTGCATTCATAGTTCACACTGCTGAACAGTAAAATGTCCATCAAAAAAATTGTGCTAACAACAAAAATGAAAGATTTTTTTCTATACCTTGATAATTTAGCATCCCCAGAGTATTTCATCTCCTCAAATAAATCCTGAAGCTTCATCTTCTCCTCACTCAGCCTGGTAATAGACTTCTCATTCTGACTCTTCAGATCCTCCAGGTGTTTAGTGGTGTTGCCCTGGTTCTCAAACCGATGAACTACCTCCTGTATAAACAAGGATCAGAGGTAATGTTAGTAAAATCAGTATAAACACTAGCGGTCAACAATTATACAAATTGCCAGTATAAACACTAGCTGTCAACAATTATACCAAGTGTGAGTATAAAACACTAGCTGTCAACAATTATACCAAGTGTGAGTATAAACAGTGTCAACAGTTATATAAATCATCAGTATAAATGCTGTCAACAATTATACAAATTGTCAGTATAAACACTAGCTGTCAACAATTATACAAATTGTCAGTATAAACACTAGCTGTCAACAATTATACAAATTGTCATATAAACACTAGCTGTCAACAATTATACAAATTGTCATATAAACACTAGCTGTCAACAATTATATAAATTTCCAGTATAAACACTAGCTGTCAACAATTATACAAATTGTCAGTATAAACACTAGCTGAACATGTTGAGGCACTGGTAGTTTCTGCAATGTGACTAAGTGACTTAACATGTTGAGGCACTGGTAGTTTCTGCAATGTGACTAAGTGACTTAACATGTTGAGGCACTGGTAGTTTCTGCAATGTGACTAAGTGACTTAACATGTTGAGGCACTGGTAGTTTCTGCAATGTGACTAAGTGACTTAACATGTTGAGGCACTGGTAGTTTCTGCAATGTGACTAAGTGACTTAACATGTTGAGGCACTGGTAGTTTCTGCAATGTGACTAAGTGACTTAACATGTTGAGGCACTGGTAGTTTCTGCAATGTGACTAAGTGACTTAACATGTTGAGGCACTGGTAGTTTCTGCAATGTGACTAAGTGACTTAACATGTTGAGGCACTGGTAGTTTCTGCAATGTGACTAAGTGACTTAACATGTTGAGGCACTGGTAGTTTCTGCAATGTGACTAAGTGACTTAACATGTTGAGGCACTGGTAGTTTCTGCAATGTGACTAAGTGACTTAACATGTTGAGGCACTGGTAGTTTCTGCAATGTGACTAAGTGACTTAACATGTTGAGGCACTGGTAGTTTCTGCAATGTGACTAAATGACTTAACATGTTGAGGCACTGGTAGTTTCTGCAATGTGACTAAGTGACTTAACATGTTGAGGCACTGGTAGTTTCTGCAATGTGACTAAATGACTTAACATGTTGAGGCACTGGTAGTTTTTGCAATGTGACTAAATGACTTAACATGTTGAGGCACTGGTAGTTTCTGCAATGTGACTAGGTGACTTAACATGTTGAGGCACTGATAGTTTCTTTAATGTGACTAAATGACTTAACATGTTGAGGCACTGGTAGTTTCTGCAATGTGACTAAGTGACTTAATATTTTGTCAAATACTTGTTAGCCTCTGTGATGTAATTTAGTGACTTACCATGGTGTCAGATACACCAGTAGCCTCCTTGATTTGTCGGAAGGCCTCCTCGTATGATGTGATCTTCTGTTGTTGTTCCTCACCCTGTAGGGCCTGCTTCTCCTGGGGGTTAATATCATCAGCCTGGATGGATCCTCTCTGGGCCTGTAACAAAAAATGTTATAGATATTGAATCTGATGATGGAAACAGAGCCGTGATGTGTATGAAGGATAAAGAACTGTAGGACAGATATAAAACTATGATGAGGAGTGTAAACAAACTTACAATTCTTCGTTCAATTCTCTCGTGCTGTATCTTCTTGTCCTCCGCTTCCTTCTTCATTTTCTGTAGTTCTATCTCACGCTGTTTTCTCTCCGTGTAGACCACTTTCTCATTCTTGGCTAATTCTGCCTGGGCAGCCTCCTTTGAGATTTGGGCATCAGCATGCATGGCCTTGAGTTCTTTAAGTTCACTTCTTGTGCCGCGGATCTCTGCCTCCATGGCATCAAGTATACAAGGAAATTTCTCTGCTTCCTGCACAATAGAATCAAACAAATGCTTTTCTCATTGTTTTTACAAACCTCTATTTTCTTTCAATTTTTTTTTTTTTTTTTAACAAAAACTAGAAAGAGATCTTAACACTTTCAATGACTTGTATTTATTTTGCTTTCGTTAGATCACAAAATAGTTTACAAATGATGATGACTTAAATTTGGTACAAAGTATCATGCATGTATAAATGACACAACACTTAGGCCGATACATTTTAGATGTACATTAATAAATCAAAGTGAATTAAATTACCCTGTCCTGATCATGATCGCCACGTTTGTTAATTTTGTGACAGAAGACTTACTACTTCCAGCTTCTTCTTGATGTCTTCATATATTCGTTTTAGATGGATTGCCTCATCAATCTTTAGACTAGTCTTGTCATAGCTGTTCTCCAAGTACCGCATTGTCTGTAAGATAATCAGTCCAGCATTCACTTAAGTACAAAAAGAAATCTATATCATTGGCTTTTTATTAGAAAATAATTTGCAAACTTTTCTTTGTTTATTTTTCATTGAATCACATACATATTAATGTGATCCCATGTTAACTACAAGTGTCCTACCATCAGGAAGTGTACAGCATTCATATTAAAAGCCGGTTGCTGGCAAAAGTAGCCTGCTATTAGTTAACTTAATCTAACCAAGATTTTTTTTTTAAGAATACATATAAGGTGAACATTATAATATGTGAACATTCAACTAGCTATTCTTTTCAAGTCAACCATCAATTTCAAAACTTAGTTAGAGCACTGATGTATGATATTAACCTGAGCGTCAGCAGACTCGCCCTTGTCTGTAGCGACGGCCTCAGAGCTGTCCTGAACCATCTGTTCATACTTTGTCTGCAACGTCTCCAGTCTCTTCTGCTTGCTGGCCGTTTGGTGTCGCAGGCTGTTGAGGCGCTTAACTGTGTCACACACTTTGTGGTCCATGATTGTGATGGCTTGCTACAGACACAACACACAATCAGTTCAGAGAATTATCAAACAAGACACCATGAATTCTTTACTGCTATACACAAACAAAGATCAATTAAAATATTTCTTTGTAAATTTGCATTTTGTAGAAAAAGACTCAATCTTCATCATCAAATACACATTTTAATAACTACCCCCATAAGGAAATACTTGGTTTGAAACTTTCATTTCTGCTGATAAAACAGCTGAGTCACAGACTGTTACTAACTCACCCTTCCTGTTTTATTTTTCATGGCAGCTTTCTCTACAGGACGATCTCCAAATGCCTTGTTGATAACATGATGATCTTGCTTTGAAAAAAACGGAAAATGAATTGTTACATTGGATATGTTTACTTGCCTGCAGAAGTTATGTTGCATGATTATCATGCATAAAACATTACATAATGATAAATAAACCAATAGCTTCAAGGCATGACAATTTCTGTAGTTAGTTTAAATTTTGGAGAAAAAAAAGTCAACCTACCGACAACGAATCACTGAGCTTCTTCCTCACTTCCTTGTTTTCACGGCGCAGCGTGAGAATACTCTCTCTGTTCTTTTTCATTGCATACTGAGAGGTTTCATAGTAAGCCTTTCGGTCACCCTCTAAAAACAGTCAGTTAATTCAAATAAAATAGAAGGAAATATGTGAAAAAGATACTTTCAAAAATTAACATTCAGATAAAATATACCAACAAGTTAAACAATATTATTACCGTTGTGGCATTTTCACTATTGTGAAATATTTATCTAGGCCAACTTAAATAATCTCTGTAGCAGCCACATAATATGAGGGTAAATCACTGCCTTATTGGCAGACTATCTTTTAACAAGATACAGTATAACCCTGGGATGCACTCGATCACTAGTTTAGCAATGTCGAGCATAGTCATAATCTGACAGTGGCTGGATGGGTGCTAGCACACTGACAATACAAATAAACGTAGCCTATATAGATTGCCACAATGAAGGTAGATATGTTGGCTCATAACCAATATTTCTATGACAGTCATGAAACCATCGCTTAGGCCACTACATTACCTCAACCATTTAAAAAGGTTACACACTGCATGACAGTGGTCCGTTACTGTCAGACTGTGTCATGAGCATTATTTACAATACAAATAAGTAAAAAAGTCTTACCAAGGAGGGCGATCTTGGCCTTCAGCTCATCAATCAGCTCCGTTACAGGACGCTGCAATGCCGAGGTGACAGGCATTTTGGAGAATTCTCTGTGTTTGTCAACAGAAAAATTTACTCCTTAGTTTGCCTTCTGTATGCACTACAACAGTGTTTTGACGTATCCAAGGTGCCCCCAGTCTTGCGCATGCTCTGAAAGGGAGTTAACTCTGATCAGACCGGTAACAGTAGTGGTGACACACCATAATTCCAAAATATCCTACTAGGCCTAGGACAGAAATTTCGACGCGTAATAACTGTGTCAAAGAGTTCCTTATTCCTATATGAAAAATATCATATTAAATACTGAAAACTTAGAAAATATTGATATATAGTAAAAGAAATCATTAAACAAAACAAAAACTATGTGCACCAACTGAATTTTCCTATCAGTATGATCGCATGTACTTGGTGACATACAATACAATAAACTTTATTTAACGTCGGATATTTAAAAACATTTAACATTAGCTATTAAAAGCTATTATTCCGACAAACATAAGAAAAAAGCATCAATTCAAGAAATTACATATATAAAACATTAAGAAACATTAACAGATAAGTCTCCATGCAAAGTTATAAGCTAAATGTATATACATGCATACATATAGCAGGACAGTAATACATATTAGCATAAAACATTGAAGCAAAGCACATACACATAAAAACAGACATTATGAACTACAATTTTCTGCTGTCAGCACTATATATAAAACACAACTATCACAGCTAGACAGGGTGTACTTGTAGTCCCCATGTATCACAGCTATCACAACTAGACAGGCTGCACTTGTAGTCCCCTGTATCACAGCTATCACAGTCAGACAGGGTGTACTTGTAGTCCCCTGTATCACAGCTATCACAGCT
>NW_018405639.1:248481-249605 GCF_002113885.1 Mizuhopecten yessoensis
TAAATCTAGAAACTGAATACTGCACAGGTACATAAATCTAGAAACTAGGTTCTACACAGGTACATAAATCAAGAAAGTGAGTACTGCACAGGTACATCAATCTAGAAATTGAGTAATGCACAGGTACATAAATCTTGAAACTAGGTACTACACAACAGGTACATATCTCTAGAACTAGGTACTGCACAGGTACATAATTCTAGAAACTGAGTACTGCCCAGGTACATAAATCTATAAACTGAGTACTGCATAAATACATAAATCTAGAAACTGAATACTGCACAGGGACATAAATCTAGAAACTAGGTACTGTATAGGTACATAAATCTAGAACCTGAGTACTGCACAGGTACAATATCTAGAAACTGAGTACTGTACAAATACATATCTCTAGAAACCGAGTACTGCACAGGTACAATATCTAGAAACTGAGTACTGCACAAATACATATCTAGAAACTGAGTACTGCACAGGTACATATCTCTAGAACTAGGTACTGCACAGGTACATAAATCTAGAAACTAGGTACTACACAGGTACATAAATCAAGAAAGTGAGTACTGCACAGGTACATATCTCTAGAAACTGAGTACTGCACAGGTACATAAATCTAGAAATTGAGTACTGCACAAATACATATCTAGAAACTGAGTACTGCACAGGTACATAAATCTATAAACTGAGTACTGCACAAATACATAAATCTAGAAATTGAGTACTGCACATGTACATAAATCTAGAAACTTTGTACTGCACAAATTCGTCAATCTAGAAATTGAGTACTGGACAAATACATATCTAGAAAGTGAGTACTGCACAGGTACGTAAATCTAGAAATTGAGTACCGCACAATACATAAATCTAGAAACTGCGTACTGCATAAATACTTAAATCTAGAAATTGAGTACCGCACAATACATAAATCTAGAAACTGCGTACTGCATAAATACTTAAATCTAGAAATTGAGGACTGCACAGGTACATAAATCTAGAAACTGAGTACTGCACAGGTACATAAATCTAGAAACTAGGTACTACACAGGTACATAAATCTAGAAATTGAGTACTGCATAAATACTTAAATCTAGAAATTGAGTACTGCACAAATACATAAATCTAGAAAC
>NW_018405640.1:0-203 GCF_002113885.1 Mizuhopecten yessoensis
CAGGACAAATACAGAGAAAACAAACTATACACAGGACAAATACAGCGACAACAAACTATACACATGACAAATACAGGAACAACAAACTATACACAGGACAAATACAGAGACAACAAAATATACACATGACAAATACAGAGATCACAAAATATACACATGACAAATACAGAGACACCAAACTATACACAGGACAAATACAGAGA
>NW_018405640.1:3990-4774 GCF_002113885.1 Mizuhopecten yessoensis
GGACAAATACAAAGACAATAATCTATACACTTGACAAATACAGAGACAACAATCTATACACATGACAAATACAAAGACAATAAACTATACACTTGACAAATACAGAGACAACAATCTATACACAGGATAAAAACAGAGACAACAAACTATACACTGGACAAATACACAGACATTGAACAATTCACGATATAAACAGGGACAACAAACTATACACATGACACATACAGAGACAACAAGCTATACACATGACAAATACAGAGACAACAAACTATAAAAATGACAAATACATAGACAACAAACTATACACATGACACATACAGGTACAACAAACTATACACAGAATACAGAGTCAACAAACTGTACACAGGACAAATACAGAGACAACAAACTATACACATGACAAATACAGAGACAACAAACTATACACAAAACAAATACAGAGACAACAATCTATACACAAAACAAAAACAGAGACAACAAACTATAAACATGACAAATACAGGGACAACAAACTATACACATGACACATACAGAGACAACAAGCTATACACATGACAAATACAGAGACAACAAACTATACACAAAACAAATACAGAGACAACAATCTATACACACAACAAAAACAGAGACAACAAACTATAAACATGACAAATACAGAGACAACAAACTATACACATGACAAATACAGAGTCAACAAACTGTACACAGGACAAATGCAGGTACAACAAACTATACACAAGACAAATACAGAGACAACAAATAATACACAGGACAAATACAGAGA
>NW_018405640.1:4827-5079 GCF_002113885.1 Mizuhopecten yessoensis
GCAGGAANGACACCAAACTATACACAGGACAAATACAGAGACAACAAACTATACACATGCCACATACACAGACATTGAACAATACACGATATAAACAGGGACAACAAACTATACACATGACAAATACAGAGACAACAAACTATACACAGGACAAATACAGAGACAACAAACTATACACAGGACAAACACAGAGACAACAAATTATGTACAGGACAAATACAGAGACAACAAACTATACACAGGACAAAAACA
>NW_018405640.1:5543-5877 GCF_002113885.1 Mizuhopecten yessoensis
GCAAAAAACAAAAACAGAGACAACAAACTATACACAAGACAAAAACAGAGACAACAAACTATAAACATGACAAATACAGGTATAACAAACTATACACATGACAAATACAGAGACAACAAATTATACACAGGACAAATACAGAGACAACAAACTATACACATGACAAATACAGAGACAATAATCTATACACATGACCAATACAGAGACAACAATCTATACACAGGACAAATACAGAGACAACAAACTATACACAGGACTAATACAGAGACAATAAACTATACACAGGACTAATACAGAGACAACAAACTATACACAGGACAAAAACAGAGACAAC